>NC_041389.1:156225996-156284698 GCF_002162155.2 Triticum dicoccoides
AACCCTCCCACGGCCCGCCGTCCCAATCCCTCCCCCGTCCATGGCCGACGTCCAGCCAAACTTCGGCGGCTGGTTGTCGACCCGCTCGGAATGGCCAAGAAGAAGAAGGGCAAGGCGCCAAAGAAGCCGCGGTCGGAGTGCACGCCGGAGGAGATCGCCAAGTTGGACGCGGAATCAGCGAAGAGGAGGGGCCGGAGGGCGGTCGCCAAGAACAACATCGCCGCGGCCTAGAGAGCCGCCGACCGCGCTGCGATTGAGGTCGCACGGCACAAGGCCGAGGTTGAGGAGAAGGAGGCCATCGTCAGCAAAGCGCACGCCCTTCTCATGGCTGGCATTTGTCGTCCGCCTGGTTTCTCTGGAGGGGCCGTCGGTCCGGCGAGCACAGGGTCGTCGGTCGCCCGGCCTCTGCACTGCCAGTCGCCGACGTCGCGGACCACGCCCTTGTCGCCCGGCTTTCCTCCGCCAAGGCACGACGGCCAGACCCGTTTCGGGGGGTCGCCGGACGTTGGCATGTTCGTGCCGTCCACACCGCGCCCCTCGGCTATCATCGACCTCAACGTCACCCATGGGTCCAGCGGCGGCCGCCGGCCGACCGTCGAGATGCAAATAAAGCAAGCACGGCCGCCGTTTACTGGCACCATGCCGTCCCCCCGCGTCTTGTTCGACGGAATGCCAACACCAACACCACCGGTCGACGACCCCTACTATGACCAGTTCATGGAGGAAGTGATCTACGAGGGTGGGCCCGTCCCTGTCTACGACCCTGAGGAGACCCAAAGTCAGGATGGCCGCGGCCAGTTCACTGCCGATGAAGAGGCCGACGACCGTGCTGACTACGACCATGGTGACTCGTGGCATGAAGACGATGACATCTATGTCGAAGATGATGGTGATGAAGAAGAAATCAATGGCGCTGACATTAGTGGCGAGCCATTGTTCATCGACGAACTGACACAAAGAGCGGAAGCACAAAAGAAGAGGAAGAGCATTCACGCGGGTTCATACACACAAGACGAGGACAAGTTGATTTGCCAAGCTTGGATGGAGATTAGCCAAGATCCGAGGACCGGCGCACAATAAAAGGGTATTGTTTTTTTGGACGAGAGTCCACAAAACATTCCATGAAAGGAAGTTGTTTGAGCCCTACCAATTTGAAAGCAACCGTGGCATCGGCTCGATTCAAAAGAGATGGTTGTTCATCCAACAAGAGTGCAACAAGTATCAAGCCGCATTTGAGAGCGTTCAAGCACGGCCCGTGAGTGGTCTCGACGTTGGGGACATGGTATGCTCTCCTTCCTTGCCCTTTCCTTGCTACGGCCATGAGACTTCGGCCTTGTACATGTTTGCATGTTCACTTGTTGTTGATCATGTGGTGTAGGCATTTCAATCTTTGGAGGCATTCAAGGCCCGGCACAATGACAAGCCGTTCACTCTTACGCACTGTTGGACTATGATCAACAATTGCCCTAAGTTCAAGGACCAATACCGTGAACTCCAAAGGAAGAGAGGCCTGAAGACGGCCAAGTACGTCGGAGGTGGAGATGGCGAGACGTTGAAGAGGCCGTGGGGCAAGGCCAACTACAAGGTTGACGACATGCGTGATGCCTCATCCATGGCATTGCATGGCACTTTGCATGGCATGATGTCGCAAAAGGATGTGAGGGACGAGAAGAAGCGGCAAAACAAAGACGAGCAAATGAAGCAATACCTAGACCTTCAAAGGAAGAAGCTTGAGATGGAGGAGGCGACCAAGAGAAGGAAGATCGACATGGAGGAGGCGGCCCGGCAAAGGCAGCTCGACATCGAGGCCACCAATGCCGCCACCAAAGCGAAGGAGGTGGCCCTTGCGATCATGAGCGTGGACTTGTCGAAGATGAGCGAGAAGACGAGGGCCTGGTTCGAGGCCAGGCAGAAGGAGATGCTCGACGCCGACGGCCTGAACTAGGTCGTCCGATCAGTCGTGGCCGTTTTTTTTGGAGGCTGGCATGGGTACCACCCGTCCGCTGGGCCGCTGGCTATGTACCGGCGAGAAATACATTCATTTTGAAGGCCGGCTGTGTTACCGGCCACTGGTTGTGTTGCCGGCGAGGACAACCATTCGTTTTGGAGGCTGGCTGTGTTGCCAACCGCTGGCTGATGCCGGCGATGGACGTGTAGGCCGCTGGCTTTGGCTTTGTTGCCGGCGTGATGAACTAGGGCTTGGCATTTGAAACATTGCTCTTTTTTTAAAATAGACGCGGACAGGATGGGGTAAAGGATGCGGCCGCGCGCTGGGCGCACGGCCACCGCATCCCAGGACAGGCCCGGACACGACCCCATCCTCTGCTCAAACGGACAGAATCCGAATAAAAAAGATGTCTGTTTGGGGTCGCGCGGTGGAGTTGGCCTAACCGCTCACCGTCCCTTCCTATTTGCAGGCATCCGGAGCTCTCCGTTTGTTGTTCGGTTGTCCCGTTTCTTATCCTTCCATCTCCGTCGCATCGAGGTACCTTATAAGCTTCGTTGCTCTTGCTCGTCTTCTCGTCCCTCATCATCCTGTTCTCACATGAGCCCTTCGACCAAGCAAAACTTGAGTTGTTGGTGCATCGTGACTTCACATGAAAGCAGATACAAAGTGTGGTTCGGCACAACCCTTTTGATAGAGGCGGAGGTGTCCCGTCTTTCGATGAGATGGTGGATTTCGCTTTGGTGGAAGTCGACTTTGACGATCCGACTACGAACGTGCGAGGACGTCGCGCCTTAGCAATCGCTAAACCAACTCCGAGAGGTTATTGACCACGCCGGAGCACGATCAACCTGACCACGAGGGTCTGTTTCCTGCGAGCAAACGAAGAACAAGCAAGAAACTAAGATTGCAATCTGGATATTGCGAATATAAGATGAAAGCTTTATTGATCAAGGTGGGGTTCTGTGACGCCTTTGTCTGGTCGTTGAACACAAACGAAGTACGCGAAGTTGCAGCTATGGCGAACTTTTAATCTAAACAAAACCCAAAGTCTAAACGATGCCCTAAGGGCTGTATATATGGAGGAAGAGGGGGGGAATTTCGTGGCCCATGGTGGAGGAGTCCGAAATCAACCCTATCTCTTGTTTTCCCACACATACGGACTCTAAAAATAGCCTATACTTATGTATTTCGAAATTACATGGGCCTGGCCCAATAATAAGGTGACGCAGCACCTAAAATAGCCTCGGGACGAAATTTATAAAGTGGCATCTTGTATATTTCGTCCAAGGCTTCATGCACCCATTATGGTGGCTTCAAAGTCCTGAAATCATCACTTGTAACTCCGTTCTTGTTCCCCTTGCGCATGCCATCATCTCCATGCTTGTTCTTGCTCCAATGTTCATCCTTCTCCAAGCTAGGCCCTTCATTTGTAAGCAAAACAAATGTATCCAATTTAGGCAGCATCATATTCTCATGAACATTAGAATCATTACCAAGAAACGAAAGTACCTGGTAATTTAGTTGGCGTGCACGAGCTCTAGTAATTGGTCCAGTATGTATAGCAGCAGGGGCTGTGGGTGTAACAATTGTATTGATGTCCTCATCAAACCTAATATGACAAGAACTCGGATTGGTGGTGGATATATGGTGGTAGATGGCAGCGGTGGTGGTATATGACAGCTGTGGTGGTATATGGATACGGATTCGAAGCGGTGGCGGATAAGCGGTGGTGGTAGATGGCAGGGGCGATGATGATGGTGCGGCGGCGGCGTGACAACTTATGACCAGAACTCGAAACTCTAAAAGACTAGAATCTAAGACCAGCAACTAGACACGACGATGCAACCGCAAATTCAACAAAGCAAAACCCTAAAAAGATTATGCAAAGGCTCAGATTGGTTCGGATATGATGAACTAACCCTAATTTTTTTTGTGGCTTTTTCGTGGACTGTAGGTATGAAGAACAGACTCGATCTAAACTACGAAAAACTGTAAAATCTCACTGAGCAACCTGGAAATCTGATACCACTTGATAGAGGCAAAGGTGTCCCGTCTTTTGATGAGATGGTGGATTTCGCTTTGGTGGAAGTCGACTTTGACGATCCGACTACGAACGTGCGAGGACGTCGCGCCTTAGCAATCGCTAAACCAACTCCGAGAGGTTATTGACCACGCCGGAGACGATCAACCTGACCACGAGGGTCTGTTTCCTGCGAGCAAACGAAGAACAAGCAAGAAACTGAGATTGCAATCTGGATATTGCGAATATAAGATGAAAGCTTTATTGCTCAAGGTGGGGTTCTGTGACGCCTTTGTCTGGTCGTTGAACACAAACGAAGTACGCGAAGTTGCAGCTATGGCGAACTTTTAATCTAAACAAAACCCAAAGTCTAAACGATGCCCTAAGGGCTGTATATATGGAGGAAGAGGGGGGAATTTCGTGGCCCTTGGTGGAGGGGTCCGAAATCAACCCTATCTCTTGTTTCCCCACACATACGGACTCTAAAAATAGCCTATACTTATGTATTTCGAAATTACATGGGCCTGGCCCAATAATAAGGTGACGCAGCACCTAAAATAGCCTCGGGACGAAATTTATGAAGTGGCATCTTGTATATTTCGTCCAAGGCTTCATGCACCCATTATGGTGGCTTCAAAGTCCTGAAATCATCACTTGTAACTCCGTTCTTGTTCCCCTTGCGCATGCCATCATCTCCATGCTTGTTCTTGCTCCAATGTTCATCCTTCTACAAGCTAGGCCCTTCATTTGTAAGCAAAACAAATGTATCCAATTTAGGCAGCATCATATTCTCATGAACATTAGAATCATTACCAAGAAACGAAAGTACCTGGTAATTTAGTTGGCGTGCACGAGCTCTAGTAATTGGTCCAGTATGTATAGCAGCAGGGGCTGTGGGTGTAACAATTGTATTGATGTCCTCATCATCCTCCCCTTCTTGAAATGAAGTCGTCCCCGACGGAAGTTCATCTTCCTCACCCAAATAAGGCTTCAAATCTGCAATGTTAAAAGTGGGACTAACCCCAAAATCTGCAGGCAGCTCAAGTTTATATGCATTATCATTTATTTTCTCTAACACCTTAAAGGGACCATCAGCACGTGGCATTAACTTTGATTTGCGCAAATCAGGAAATCTATCCTTACGCAAATGTAACCAAACAAGATCTCCAGGTGCAAACACAACATGTTTTCTACCCTTATCTCCAGCAAGTTTATATTTAGCATTCATGCGCTCAATGTTTTCCTTAGTTAACTCATGCATTTTTAAAATCAATTCAGCACGTTGTTTAGCATCAAAATTAACCTTCTCCGATATGAGGCAAGCATTCCTCCCACATTTTCTTATTATTCTTCAAAACAGCCCTAAGCATAGTAGACAACGTTCTATTGACTACTTCAGTTTGTCCATCAGTTTGGGGGTGACAAGTAGTACTAAAAAGCAGTTTAGTCCCCAACTTAGCCCATAAACATCTCCAAAAGTGGCTAAGAAATTTAGTATCATGATCTGAAACAATAGTATTTGGCACACCATGCAAGCGAATAATTTCACGAAAGAACAAATCAGCAACATTAACAGCATCATCGCTTTTATGACATGGTATAAAGTGTGCCATTTTCGAGAATCTATCCACGACAACAAATATGCTATCCCTCCCCTTCTTTGTTCGAGGTAAACCTAAAACAAAGTCCATAGATATATCCTCCCAAGGAGCACTAGGTACAGGCAAAGGCATATATAAACCATGAGGATTGAGGCGTGACTTAGCTTTTTGACATGTAGTGCAGCGAGCAATAAAACGCTCAACATCCCGTCTCATCTTTGGCCAAAAGGAATGTGTAGCAAGTACGTCCTCCGTCTTCTTCACGCCAAAGTGTCCCATTAATCCTCCTCCATGCGCCTCCTGCAACAACAAAAGACGAACGGAGCTAGCTGGAATGCATAGCTTGTTAGCACGAAACACAAATCCATCGTTAACAACAAACTTGTTCCACATTCTTCCTTCTTTACAATTCTGCATTACATCTTTAAAATCAGCATCATGCACATATTGATCTTTGATGGTCTCCAAACCAAATATTTTGAAGTCAAGTTGTGAAAGCATAGTATAGCGACGAGACAAAGCATCAGCAATAACATTTTCTTTTCCCTTCTTGTGTTTAATGACATAAGGGAAAGTCTCAATGAATTCAACCCATTTAGCATGTCTACGATTCAGTTTAGCTTGACTTTTAATATGTTTGAATGATTCATGATCAGAATGTATAACAAATTCTTTGGGCCATAAATAATGTTGCCATGTTTCTAAAGTCCGAACAAGAGCATATAATTCTTTATCATAAGTAGAATAATTCAGACTAGGCCCACTCAATTTTTCAGAAAAGTATGCAACAGGTTTGCCATCTTGTAATAACACACCTCCTAATCCAATTCCACTAGCATCACATTCAAGCTCAAAAGTCTTATTAAAATCAGGAAGTTGGAGTAAAGGAGCATGTGTCAACTTATCTTTCAATACCGTGAAGGCTTCTTCCTGTGCGGTACCCCAAACAAAAGGCACATCCTTCTTTGTAAGCTCGTTGAGAGGTGCAGCAATGGTGCTGAAATCTCTCACAAAACGCCTATAGAATCCAGCAAGGCCAAGAAAACTCCTCACTTGTGTGACCGTTTTGGGCTGCGGCCAACTCTCAATAGCTTCAATCTTGGCTTTATCAACTTCAATTCCCTGTGGAGTAACAACATAGCCAAGAAAAGATACTCGGTCGGTGCAAAAAGTGCACTTCCCAAGGTTACCAAACAAACGTGCATCACGTAGAGCAATAAAAACAACACGTAAATGTTCCAAATGTTCTTCCAAAGATCTGCTATAAATCAATATGTCATCAAAGTAAACTACCACAAATCGTCCAATGAAAGCACGTAAAACTTCGTTCATTAATCTCATGAAAGTACTAGGTGCATTAGTTAACCCAAAAGGCATGACTAACCACTCATATAATCCAAACTTAGTTTTAAATGCTGTTTTCCATTCATCTCCCAATTTCATACGAATTTGATGGTAGCCACTACGCAAATCAACTTTGGAGAATATTGTAGAGCCACTCAATTCATCAAGCATATCATCTAGCCTAGGAATAGGATGACGATAACGAATAGTAATATTATTAATGCCTCTACAATAAACACACATACGTGATGTACCATCCTTTTTCGGCACTAGAATAATAGGAACAGCACAAGGACTAAGGGATTCGCGTATATAACCTTTGTCGAGAAGCTCTTGTACTTGACGCATAATCTCCTTCGTCTCCTCTGGATTGGTACGGTATGGTGCACGGTTTGGCAGTGAAGCACCGGGAATTAAGTCAATCTGATGCTCAATCCCTCGAATAGGCGGTAATCCCGGTGGCACGTCTTGTGGAAAAACGTCAGCGAACTCCTGCAAAATGTTAGTGACAGCAGGAGGCAAAGAGGAAGGCACGTCCTCGAATGAAAATAATGCCTCTTTGCACACAAAAGCATAGCAAACAGATTTGCTAAAATCTAGCTCATCAATATCAGATTTGGTGGCAAATAAGCATGCACTTTTCAATTTAATTTCAGAAGCAACACTAGATGGTTTATTATTAGGCTTCATTTGTTGCTCAAATTCTTTTGCCACAATCTGATTTTCACTCTTATTCTTCTCCTGTTGTGCTTTATTAGCTCTATTAATATCATCTTTCAAAATGGAATCAGGAGTCATAGGAAGCAAAGTAATATTTTTATCCTTATGAACAAGAGTATAGTGATTTTTTCTACCATGGTGTACAGAATTTTTATCAAATTGCCATGGTCTACCAAGTAATAAGGAACATGCTTGCATAGGTACCACATCACAATCAACATAATCAGCATATGTAGAGATACTAAAATGCACACGAACAGTACGTGTTACCTTAACCTTGCCGCTGTTGTTGAACCATTGGATGTAGTAAGGATGTGGATGTGGTCTTGTGGTGAGAGAAAGCTTCTCCACCATCTCCATGCTAGCCAAGTTGTTGCAGCTCCCTCCGTCTATTATGACGCGCACAGAACGTTCCTTCACAACTCCCTTGGTATGGAACAAATTGTGCCTCTGATTTTGCTCAGCTTGTGTGACCTGCACACTCAAAACACGTTGAGTAACTAAACATTCATACCTGTCAGCGTCTTCAGGAGCCATGTATTGCGTCTCATGATCAGAATCATCTCCACCATGTTCTTCACGTGTAATAAGAGCCAATGTCTCCTCATCATAGTCACTAGCGGACTCATATCCACCATCCACAGTAGCAATCATCACACGCGGAGATTTGCATTCCCTCGCATAATGACCTCCTCCCTTACAACGACGACAAATAATATCACTTGTGTGCCCTGTTGAAGCCATGGAAGAAGAAGAACGCTGTGCAGGCCCCGCAGGTGCGCTCTTGGCAGATAATGGTGGTTGTGCCTGTTTTCTTGTATCACGGCTGGAGGTGGCACCTGATGGAGGTGCTGGTGCAGTTGAAGTAGAAGATGCACGTGGTGTCCATGATGAAGATCGGCCTGCAGAAAAGTTAGTTCGCCCCAATGCTTGTCGATCCTGCACTTCACGTTCAGCTTTACAAGCAAGATGGAATAAACGAGTGATATTAGTATACTCCTTATAGTCTAGAATGGTCTGAATCTCTCTATTTAATCCACCCAGAAAACGTGCAAGCATAGCTTCATTCTCCTCAACAATACCACATCTAATCATGCCAGTTTGTAATTCCTGATAATATTCTTCTACGGAATTTTTCCCTTGTCTTAAACGCTGCAATTTTTGAAGCAATTCACATTGATAATAAGGTGGAACCCAACGCGTACGCATAGCAGTTTTCAAAGCAGCCCAAGTAGTTGGAATAGGATATAATCTACAATGTTCAGACCACCATACACATGCAAAACTAGTGAAAGCACAAACAGCAACAGCAACTCGTCTCTCCTCAGGATATTGTAAACATGTAAATCGTTGTTCAGTTTCTAACTCCCAAGTAAGATATATATCAGGAACATATCTACCCTCAAATGGTGGAATATTCAATTTCAGTTTAGGAATATGGACATCATCTCGTACCTGAGGTGGTGGTGCAGGCCTACCATTACGAATATATACCTGAGGTCGACCTGCTGGTGGTGGTACAGGTGGCTGCACGTAGTGTTGATTTTGATCAACCTCATCCTCATAATCTCCCACATAATCATCCTCCTCCGCATCAGCAGCAGGAGCCACAGAAGTATCAACAGCAGCACCAACAGTTTGGCCAAACGCAAGAGGAACACGGCTTGCTCGGCGGAGGTCTGCTTCGCGACGTGGAGGTAGTCGTTGTTGTTGTTGTTGGAGAGGTGCGTTGATGAGGACATCAATACATTTGTTACACCCACAGCCCCTGCTGCTATACATACTGGACCAATTACTAGAGCTCGTGCACGCCAACTAAATTACCAGGTACTTTCGTTTCTTGGTAATGATTCTAATGTTCATGAGAATATGATGCTGCCTAAATTGGATACATTTGTTTTGCTTACAAATGAAGGGCCTAGCTTGGAGAAGGATGAACATTGGAGCAAGAACAAGCATGGAGATGATGGCATGCGCAAGGGGAACAAGAACGGAGTTACAAGTGATGATTTCAGGACTTTGAAGCCACCATAATGGGTGCATGAAGCCTTGGACGAAATATACAAGATGCCACTTCATAAATTTCGTCCCGAGGCTATTTTAGGTGCTGCGTCACCTTATTATTTGGCCAGGCCCATGTAATTTCGAAATACATAAGTATAGGCTATTTTTAGAGTCCGTATGTGTGGGAAAACAAGAGATAGGGTTGATTTCGGACTCCTCCACCAAGGGCCACGAAATTCCCCCCTCTTCCTCCATATATACAGCCCTTAGGGCATCGTTTAGACTTTGGGTTTTGTTTAGATTAAAAGTTCGCCATAGCTGCAACTTCGCGTACTTCGTTTGTGTTCAACGACCAGACAAAGGCGTCACAGAACCCCACCTTGATCAATAAAGCTTTCATCTTATATTCGCAATATCCAGATTGCAATCTTAGTTTCTTGCTTGTTCTTCGTTTGCTCGCAGGAAACAGACCCTCGTGGTCAGGTTGATCGTGCTCCGGCGTGGTCAATAACCTCTCGGAGTTGGTTTAGCGATTGCTAAGGCGCGACGTCCTCGCACGTTCGTAGTCGGATCGTCAAAGTCGACTTCCACCAAAGCGAAATCCACCATCTCATCGAAAGACGGGACACCTTTGCCTCTATCAGTAGAATAATTCAGACTAGGCCCACTCAATTTTTCAGAAAAGTATGCAACAGGTTTGCCATCTTGTAAGAACACACCTCCTAATCCAATTCCACTAGCATCACATTCAAGCTCAAAAGTCTTATTAAAATCAGGAAGTTGGAGTAAAGGAGCATGTGTCAACTTATCTTTCAATACCGTGAAGGCTTCTTCCTGTGCGGTACCCCAAAGAAAAGGCACATCTTTCTTTGTAAGCTCATTGAGAGGTGCAGCAATGGTGCTGAAATCTCTCACAAAACGCCTATAGAATCCAGCGAGGCCAAGAAAACTCCTCACTTGTGTGACCGTTTTGGGCTGCGGCCAACTCTCAATAGCTTCAATCTTGGCTTTATCAACTTCAATTCCCTGTGGAGTAACAACATAGCCAAGAAAAGATACTCGGTCGGTGCAAAAAGTGCACTTCCCAAGGTTACCAAACAAACGTGCATCACGTAGAGCAATAAAAACAACACGTAAATGTTCCAAATGTTCTTCCAAAGATCTGCTATAAATCAATATGTCATCAAAGTAAACTACCACAAATCGTCCAATGAAAGCACGTAAAACTTCGTTCATTAATCTCATGAAAGTACTAGGTGCATTAGTTAACCCAAAAGGCATGACTAACCACTCATATAATCCAAACTTAGTTTTAAATGCTGTTTTCCATTCATCTCCCAATTTCATACGAATTTGATGGTAGCCACTACGCAAATCAACTTTGGAGAATATTGTAGAGCCACTCAATTCATCAAGCATATCATCTAGCCTAGGAATAGGATGACGATAACGAATAGTAATATTATTAATGCCTCTACAATCAACACACATACGTGATGTACCATCCTTTTTCGGCACTAGAATAATAGGAACAGCACAAGGACTAAGGGATTCGCGTATATAACCTTTGTCGAGAAGCTCTTGTACTTGACGCATAATCTCCTTCGTCTCCTCTGGATTGGTACGGTATGGTGCACGGTTTGGCAGTGAAGCACCGGGAATTAAGTCGATCTGATGCTCAATCCCTCGAATAGGCAGTAATCCCGGTGGCACGTCTTGTGGAAAAACGTCAGCGAACTCCTGCAAAATGTTAGTGACAGCAGGAGGCAAAGAGGAAGGCACGTCCTCGAATGAAAATAATGCCTCTTTGCACACAAAAGCATAGCAAACAGATTTGCTGAAATCTAGCTCATCAATATCAGATTTGGTGGCAAATAAACATGCACTTTTCAATTTAATTTCAGAAGCAACACTAGATGGTTTATTATTAGGCTTCATTTGTTGCTCAAATTCTTTTGCCACCATCTGATTTTCACTCTTATTCTTCTCCTGTTGTGCTTTATTAGCTCTATTAATATCATCTTTAAAAATGGAATCAGGAGTCATAGGAAGCAAAGTAATATTTTTATCCTTATGAACAAGAGTATAGTGATTGTTTCTACCATGGTGTACAGAATTTTTATCAAATTGCCATGGTCTACCAAGTAATAAGGAACATGCTTGCATAGGTACCACATCACAATCAACATAATCAGCATATGTAGAGATACTAAAATGCACACGAACAGTACGTGTTACCTTAACCTTGCCGCTGTTGTTGAACCATTGGATGTAGTAAGGATGTGGATGTGGTCTTGTGGTGAGAGAAAGCTTCTCCACCATCTCCATGCTAGCCAAGTTGTTGCAGCTCCCTCCGTGATAGAGGCAAAGGTGTCCCGTCTTTCGATGAGATGGTGGATTTCGCTTTGGTGGAAGTCGACTTTGACGATCCGACTACGAACGTGCGAGGACGTCGCGCCTTAGCAATCGCTAAACCAACTCCGAGAGGTTATTGACCACGCCGGAGCACGATCAACCTGACCACGAGGGTCTGTTTCCTGCGAGCAAACGAAGAACAAGCAAGAAACTAAGATTGCAATCTGGATATTGCGAATATAAGATGAAAGCTTTATTGATCAAGGTGGGGTTCTGTGACGCCTTTGTCTGGTCGTTGAACACAAACGAAGTATGCGAAGTTGCAGCTATGGCGAACTTTTAATCTAAACAAAACCCAAAGTCTAAACGATGCCCTAAGGGCTGTATATATGGAGGAAGAGGGGGGGAATTTCGTGGCCCTTGGTGGAGGGGTCCGAAATCAACCCTATCTCTTGTTTCCCCACACATACGGACTCTAAAAATAGCCTATACTTATGTATTTCGAAATTACATGGGTTTGGCCCAATAATAAGGTGACGCAGCACCTAAAATAGCCTCGGGACGAAATTTATGAAGTGGCATCTTGTATATTTCGTCCAAGGCTTCATGCACCCATTATGGTGGCTTCAAAGTCCTGAAATCATCACTTGTAACTCCGTTCTTGTTCCCCTTGCGCATGCCATCATCTCCATGCTTGTTCTTGCTCCAATGTTCATCCTTCTCCAAGCTAGGTCCTTCATTTGTAAGCAAAACAAATGTATCCAATTTAGGCAGCATCATATTCTCATGAACATTAGAATCATTACCAAGAAACGAAAGTACCTGGTAATTTACTTGGCGTGCGCGAGCTCTAGTAATTGGTCCAGTATGTATAGCAGCAGGGCCTGTGGGTGTAACAATGGTATTGATGTCCTCATCACCTTTTGACCAAACATTTTTGTGCCACATGTACAGCGCCTTCCATGCCATCCCATGCTAATCTTCCTTTACAGTGAACAGATCACTCCAGCATCTAGATCAGCCCCCCACAAAGTTTCCTGGTTTCGAGCTTGTAGGGTTATCCTTCTGACGACCGTTTGCTCAAAAGGCAATAAATGTGTTCTATCTTTTGATTAAAAAAACAAACAAATGCCATCTGAGATTAACAACTACGGAAGCTACATGTTCCCCCTAAATTTGCAGTGATTTTCCCATGTGCCAGATGTGTCATTCGAGTTTGCAAGGAACTAAAGAAACTGAATCTTTGTGGCTTTAGTATAAAAAAAGAACGCCGATAACTGCCACACGTGTGCTGTATCGGGTGGTTGTGCCGCACGCCTCGTGCGGTCTGGAGAAGAACCCGCCCGCACGACCGCGTCCAGGCGCACGCAGCCACAGCCCGCACGTCCGGTGTGTGGCAAAACCGCCCACACGTCCGGGCCAGATGCCCACGCTGCCCGCACAACTAAGCCGTCCCGGCCTCCTTTCGATCCCCAGTCCAAACTGCCGCCATCGTTTCCCACCTCTCGATCCCGTACCTCCATCGTCGTCCTTCTCTGGTTGCCATGGCAACCAGAGCAGATCTGTAGGGCCTTCCCACCGCTAACCACACCTCCCTCCCCCACTCCAACCCCACCCTCCAAAGACGACCAGCTAAAAGCAGGTGAATCTCCGATCTCCTACTGTTTCTCATCCTTCTTTTGGCCGGAATTTAGAAATTGCAAATTTACCAACGAAGATGGCGACTGGATCTCCTCGAACAGCATACACCAGATCTATCGGGGCAAAACACTACACGTTTTTGTGTGTGTTCGCATTTGCCAAGCAGCATACACCAGATCTGCCATGTGCTACGCTAGAGTTAAGCTTAGGCTCTCGATTCGTTTGGTGCAAGTAGTTGGTAATGAAGAATGCATAGGAATCCCTAAAAAAAGGGAGAGAAAGGAGAAATTTGGCATAAAGGGGGGGCAGAAAAAATAGTTGCCACTTGTGTCTAACATCAGTTGCCACCTATCGTTGCCGTTAACTGCCACCATGTTAACCTGTTGCTTGCCATCCTATTGTAGTGGTTGTTGCCATCGATTCGAAAGGATAGCTGGCACCCAGATTTCAGAAAAGAGAGTGGATGTGCATGTCCTATTTGCCATGATGTGTTGGTTGAGGCTCCTTATTACTCGCAAAATAAAAACGATTCCTCCCCCTGACAGCTGGACCCACCAGCTACATCTTCGAACACAAGGAAGTGCCTCCTTATTACTCGCAAAATAAAAACGATTCCTCCCCCTGACAGCTCAGACCGACCAGCTATATCTTCGCACGCAAGGAAGTGCGTCCTTATCCTCCCTGACCGCTGGGACCCACCCGGTCAAAGTGTACGTAGCGTTGTCTGTCTGGTCGCGAACGTGTACGTACATACTGGTCGATCGGTCTCTCTGCAAGTATGAACCATGTCCGAGTAAGTAGCAGCACATGTCGTTGTAGAACACCTGACATAGCAGTTCACGCAGTCCCGTCTAAGTCCTGTACACATACGTACAGCCACAGGGCAAAAAATACGGCCACGTACGTACATACGGGCGGGGTCTCGAGCATGTACTCGCGCATATATACGGAAGGCCAGAGCTTGTGTACATGGAGAGGCAACGGACGGCAGCAACAGCGTCCTGTTCATCGAGCAGCGAACCGGCTGGGTCGGAATGGAGAAACAACGTCATGTTCATCGAGAGGCAACCGATTGGGTCGGAATGTGTCCTGTTCAACGGGAGCCAACCGGGTTGCACGGAACAGCCAAAACGGGGTCTGGCATATCGCAGAATGAAGGAAACAGCCTTCTGTTCGACCGGCCACGGTCAAAATGGGATCCTGTTCATCGGGAGGGGTCTAGTGTACCGCAAAACGGAGGAAACGGACTTGTGTTCGAGTGCCTACGGTCGAAACGGGGTCCTGTTGATCGGGAGGGGTGTGGCGTACCGCAAAACAGATGAAACGGACTTGTGTTGGAGCGTCTATGGTCGAAACGGGGTCCTGTTCATCCACCGTCTACCGCCTCGCTCCAGCCTCCACGGGTTACTTTTCATCCACCATCTACAACCTCACTCCAGCCTCCACGGGTTACTGTTCATCCACCATCGACCTCCTCCAGCCTCCACGAGCTACTGTTCATCCAGGACTACTGTTCATCCAGGACTACTGTTCATCCAGCCTCCACCGCCTGCTGTTATCCAGCTCTCCATCGGGTCCTGTTCATCCACCCCCAACCGGCTGGGGTGCCGCGGCCTCCTCGGGGTCCTGTTCATCCAGCCACAACGGCCTACTACCATGGGGTCCTGTTCATCCAACTCCCACCGGGAACTGTTCATCCACAGCCAACCAACCGGCTCGACTCACCACGTCTCGACTCGTTCTACGTACCGCATGCACGGTAGCAGCGGTCACTGTTCATCGAGAGGCAACCCAACACTAGCTGGCTACGTCTCGCACGGGGTCTCGATCGCCTTCAGTAAGCAGCAGCAGTGATCAATCGCTCGGGTTCAGTTAGAAGCAGCAGCGAAGCAATTGCTCGGGTTCAATCAGCACCGAGTGAATCGCTCGGGGGATTGATCGCTCGGGTTCGGTAACGTGTGATCGCTCCAGGTTCAGTTAGCCAACGCCTCACACAGATGCGCGTACACGAGAGAAACGCGCAAACCACAGTGCATCGCTCGGCCTCGACCACCCACCGTAACCGGGAACTCCCCGATATTCTCCTCGCCCTTGCTTCTACCATGGTTTTTTCTGTCATGGACGGCCCAAAGCATGTCATGCAGCTGCGTCTCCGGTCCGCCCAGGACGAAAATCCCATTTTCTGTCATGATTTTTTGTCATAAAGTAGGAGCCCACCACATCTATGATGATACCAGGTTTTGTCACAATTATTGTCATACAAGTGTCATAAGCATGACAGAAAAAAATAGGTTCAGCCCAAAATGTCACGAATGTATCTTTTTTGTAGTGAAGATGATTTATGGAAAAAAATCGTGTAAAAATTTCAGCGCAATCGGAGTTATGGATCTCCGGGAATTTAAAAAACCCGTCAAGGGCCAGATCTGGGGAGCGCAAAACAGAAGAGAACAGAGAGGGAGGTCCAATCTCGGAGGGTCTCCCGCCCCTCCATCGCCATGGAGGCCATGGACCAGAGGGGTAACTCTCCTCCCATCTAGGGGGGAGGCCAAGGAAGAAGAACAAGGAGGGGGGCTCTCTCCCCCTCTCTCCCGGTGGCGCCAGAGTGCCATCGGGGCTAGGATCATGACAACTATCTACATCAACAATCTTGCTACCGTCAACACCAACTCTCTCCCCCTCTATGCAGTGGTGTAACACCTCTTCTCCCCGCTGTAATCTCTACTTAAAAATGGTTCTCAACTCCATATATTATTTCCCAATGATATTTGGCTACCCTATGATGTTTCAGTAGATCCGTTTTGTCATGTGGGTTAATCGTGATCTTGGTTGGTATGACTATATATTTTATTTATGGTGTTGTCCTACGGTGCCCTCTCGCGTAGACCTGAGGGATCCCCACTGTAGGGTGTTGCAATATATTCATGATTCGCTTATGGTGGGTTGCGAGAGTGACAGACGCTTAAACACGAGTAGGCGGGTTGTTGCGTATGGGATAAAGAGGACTTGATACTTAATGCTATGGTTGGGTTTCATGACCTTAATGATCTTTAGTAGTTGAAGATTCTTGCTAGAGTTCCAATCATAAGTGCATATGGTCCAAGTAGAGAAAGTGTGTTAGCTCATGCCTCTCCCTCATATAGAATTGCAAGAATGATTACCGGTACTTATTATCGATTGCCTAGGGACAAATGACTTTCTTGTTGACAAAAGCTATCCACTTTTATTACCTTGCAATTTATTCATAGTTTTATTCTCACAAAGTACCCGTAGTTTTATTCTTGCAAAATAGTTTCATACTTGTTTTAGGTAAAGCAAACATCAAGTGTGCATAGAGTTGTATCGGTGGTCGATAGAACTTGAGGGAATATTTGTTCTACCTTTAGCTCCTCGTTGGGTTCGACACTCTTATTAATCAAAGAAGGCTACAAACGATCCCCTATACTTGTGGGTTATCACTGAGCAGCACCGTCCCACTCCTCCTCAGCCGCTCCCGCGATTGTGTCGCCCTCCCGCATAATCTCCTCATGGTTGCAGAGAGAGATAAGGGACGGTTGGAAGAAAAGAAAAGGGGCCGGATTAAAAAAATTCCAATGGTCAACATGACCCGGAGGATCCCTTCTGAGCCGCCTGGTGCCTGGTTTCGCTACAGTCGTGCTTTAAACTACCACCTCTGCCGTCGATGCTGCAACCCTACGACTGATAATTTTCGATAAAACATATACGGTGAAATCCATCATGTCAAGTTTCTATTGATTCATTTTTATTTTCTTCGAGAACAATTACTCTCGTCTATGAAATTTCTTATGCAAAACAACTCATCATTACAAAATAGACCATCAAGCTATGGGTACACAGCTCTCATTTGCATTACTCGGTCAACGAATGTGTGCAAATTCGCCGCCCCTGCGGCTTGGTCTACACAAACTCGTCGGGACAGTGTTTGCGATTAACTCGCCCGTCCTCACCGGCTTACAAATGCCACAGCAGACTAATCAGTCCATGCCCGCGGCCGACTCGCTTCTGACGCCGCGGCCGTCTCTACCGTCCGCCCCCGTGGTCTGGTCTACATCAACACACCGGAGCCGCATCCTTCTGCATGGGCTGCTTAGTGAGTGCACGCAAGTCGCCGCTCCTGCGGCCCGGTTGAAGGAAATATGCGCTAGAGGTAATAATAAAGTTATTATTTATTTCCTTATTTCATGATAAATGTTTATTATTCATGCTAGAATTGTATTAACTGGAAACTTAGTACATGTGTGAATACATAGACAAATCATATTGTCCCTTGTATGCCTCTACTTGACTAGCTCGTTAATCAAAGATGGTTATGTTTCCTATCCATAGACATGTGTTGTCATTTGATGAATGGGATCACATCATTAGGAGAATGATGTGATGGACATGACCCATCCGTTAGCTTAGCATTATGATCATGATTGTTTCATTGCTACTACTTTCTTCATGACTTATACAAGTTCCTCGGACTATGAGATTGTGCAACTCCCGAATACCGGAGGAACACTTTGTGTGCTACCAAACATCACAACGTAAATGGGTGATATAAAGGTGCTCTACAGGTGTCTCCGAAGGTGTTTGTTGGGTTGGCATAGATCGAGATTAGGATTTGTCACTCCGTGTTTCGGAGAGGTATCTCTGGGCCCTCTCGGTAATACTCATCACTATAAGCCTTGCAAGCATTGTGACTAATGAGTTAGTTGCAGGATGAAGTATTACGTAACGAGTAAAGAGACTTGCCGGTAACAAGATCGAACTAGGTATGATGATACAGACGATCGAATCTCGGGCAAGTAACATACCGATGACAAAGGGAACAACATATATTGTTATGCGGTTTGACCGATAAAGATCTTCGTAAAATATGTAGGAACCAATATGAGCACCCAGGTTCCGCTATTGGTTATTGACCTGAGACGTGTCTCGGTCATGTCTACATAGTTCTCGAACCCGTAGGGTCCGCACACTTAATGTTCGATGACGATTGGTATTATGAGTTTATGTGATTTGATGTACGGAAGGTTGTTCGGAGTCCCGGATGAGATCATGGACACGACGAGAAGTCTTGAAATGGTCGAGACATAAATATTGATATATTGGACGGCTATATTCGGACACTGGAAGTGTTCCGGATAAGTTTCGGATAAAACCGGAGTACTGGAGGGTTACTGGAACTCCCCGGGGTTTTAATGGGCATCATGGGCCAAGTGGTGGAAGAGAGGAGGCAAACCAAGGTGTGCCCCCCCCCAGCCCAAACCGAATTAGACTAGGGGGCGGCCCCCTTTCCTTCTCTCCTCCCCCTCCTTCCCCCTTCTCCTTGTTGGATTAGGAAAGAGGGGGGCGACTCCTACTTGGAGTAGGATTGCCCCCCCCCTATGGCGCGCCTCCTCCCCTGGCCGACCTCCTCCTCCCTCCCTCCTTTATATACGGAGGAGGGGGCACCCCAAAGACACACAAGTTGATCAAGTTGATCTTTTAGCCATGCGCGATGCCTCCCTCCACGGATTCCCACCTAGGTCATATCATCGTCGTGCTTAGGCAAAGCCCTGCACCGGTAACTTCATCATCACCGTCACCACACCATGGTGCTGACGGAACTCTCCCTCAGCCTCAGATGGATCTAGAGTTCGGGGGACATCACCGAGCTGAACATGTGCAGATCACGGAGGTGCCATGCGTTCGGTACTTGATCGGTTGGATCGCGAAGACGTTCGACTACATCAACCGCGTTACTTAATGCTTCCGCTTTCGGTCTACAAGGGTACGTGGACACACTCTCCCCCTCGTTTTTATGCATCACCTAGATAGATCTTGTGTGATCGTAGGAAATTTTTTGAAATTACCGTGTTCCCCAACAATGGCATCCGAGCCAGGTTTATGCGTAGATGTTATATGCATGAGTAGAACACAAAGAGTTGTGGGCGATAATATTCATACTGCTTACCAACATGTCATACTTTGATTCGGCGGTATTCTTGGATGAAGCGGCCCGGACTGACATTACATGACCGCGTTCATGAGACTGGTTCTACCGACGTGATTATGCACATAGGTGGCCGGCGGGTGTCTGTTTCTCCAACTTTAGTTGAATCGAGTGTGGCTACGCCCGGTCCTTGTTGAAGGTTAAAACAACACACTTGACGAAAAATTGTTGTGGTTTCGATGCGTAGTTAAGAATGGTTCTTGCTAGAAGCCCGTAGCAGCCACATAAAACTTGCAACAACAAAGTAGAGGACGTCTAACTTGTTTTTGCAGGGCTTGCTGTGATGTGATATGGTCAAGGCATGATGTGATATAAATTGTTGTATGAGATGATCATTTTTTGTAAGAAAGTTATCAGCAACTGGCAGGAGCCATATGGTTGTCACTTTTATTGTATGCAATGCAATCGCCATGTAATTGTTTTACTTTATCACTAAGTGGTAGCGATAGTCATAGTAACAATAGTTGGCGAGACGACAACGATGCTACGATGGAAATCAAGGGGTCACACCGGTGACGATGGAGATCATGACGATGCTTCGGCGATGGAGATCATGAGCACAAGATGATGATCGCCATATCATGTCACATATTTTGATTGCATGTGATGTTTATCTTTTATGCATCTTATTTTGCTTAGTACAACGGTAGCATTATAAGATGATCCCCTACTAAATCTCAAGGTATAAGTGTTCTCCCTGAGTATGCACCGTTGCTACAGTTCGTCGTGCCGAGACACCACGTGATGATCGGGTGCGATAAGCTCTATGTTCACATACAACGGGTGCAAGCTAGCTTTGCACACGTAGAATACTCGGGTTAAACTTGACGAGCCTAGCATATGCAGATATGGCCTCGGAACACTGAGACCGAAAGGTCGAGCGTGAACCATATAGTAGATATGATCAACATAGTGATGTTCACCATTGAAAACTACTCCATCTCACGTGATAATCAGACATGGTTTAGTTGATTTGGATCATGTGATCACTTAGATGATTAGAGGGATGTCTATCTAAGTGGGAGTTCTTAAGTAATATGATTAACTGAACTTTCATTTATCATGAACTTAGTACTCGATAGTATTTTGCATGTCTATGTTATTGTAGATTAATGGCCGTGCTACCGTTCCTTTGAATTTTAATGCGTTCCTAGAGAAAGCTAAGTTGAAAGATGATGACAACAACTACACGGACTGGGTCCGTAACTTGAGGATTATCCTCATTGCTGCACAAAATAATTATGTCCTGGAAGCACCGTTGGGTGCCAGGCCTGCTGCAGATGCTACTGATGACGTTAAGAACGTCTGGCAGAGCAAAGCTGATGACTACTTGATAGTTCAGTGTGCCATGCTTTACGACTTAGAACTGGGACTTCAACGACGTTTTGAACGTCATGGAGCATATGAGATGTTCCAGGAGTTGAAGTTAATATTTCAAGCAAATGCCCGAATTGAGAGATATGAAGTCTCCAATAAGTTCTACAACTGTAAAATGGAGGAGAATAGTTATGTCAGTGAACACATACTCAGAATGTCTGGGTACCACAACCACTTGACTCAATTGGGAGTTAATCTTCCTGATGATAGTGTCATTGACAAAGTTCTTTAATCACTGCCACCAAGCTACAAAAGCTTCGTGATGAACTATAATATGCAAGGGATGAACAAGACTATTCCTGAGCTCTTCACAATGCTAAAGGCTGCGGAGGTAGAAATAAAAAACGAGCATCAAGTGTTGATGGTCAATAAGACCACTAGTTTCAAGAAAAAGGGCAAAGGGAAGAAGGGGGGCTTCAAGAAGAACAGCAAAAAGGTTGCTGCTCAAGAGAAGGAACCCAAGTCTGGACCTAAGCCTGAAACTGAGTGCTTCTACTACAAAGGGACTGGTCACTGGAAGCGGAACTGCCCCAAGTATTTGGCGGATAAGAAGGATGGCAAAGTGAAAGGTATATTTGATATACATGTTATTCATGTGTACTTAACTAATGCTCATAGTAGCGCCTGGGTATTTGGTACTGGTTCTGTTGCTCATATTTGCAACTCAAAAGAGTGGCTACGGATTAAGTGAAGATTGGCTAAGGACGAGGTGACGATGCGCATGGGAAATGGTTCCAAGGTCGATGTGATCGCCGTCGGCACGCTACCTCTACATCTACCATCGGGATTAGTTTTAGACCTGAATAATTATAATTTGGTGCCAGCGTTGAGCATGAACATTATATCTGGATCTTGTTTGATGCGAGACAGTTATTCATTTAAATCAGAGAATAATGGTTGTTCTACTAGTAATATCTTTTATGGTCTTGCACCCCTATTGAGTGGTCTATTTTTGTTCAATCTCGATAGTGATGATACACATATTCATAATATTGAAGCCAAAGAATGCAAAGTTAATAATGGTAGTGCAACTTATTTGTGGCACTGCCATTTGGGTCATATCGGTGTAAAGCGCATGAAGAAACTCCATGCTGATGGACTTTTGGAATCACTTGGTGCTTGCGAACCGTACCTTATGGGCAAGATGACTAATACTCCGTTCTCTGGAACAATGGAATGAGCTACTGACTTATTGTAAATAATACATACTGATGTATGCGGTCCAATGAGTATTGAGGCTCGTAGTGGGTATCGTTATTTTCTTACCTTCACAAATGATTTGAGCAGATATGGCTATATCTACGTAATGAAGCATAAGTCTGAAACATTTGAAAAGTTCAAAGAATTTCAGAGTGAAGTGGAAAATCATCGTAATAAGAAAATTAAGTTTCTACGATCTGATCATGGAGGAGAATATTTGAGTTACGAGTTTGGTCTTCATTTGAAACAACATGGGATAGTTTCACAAATAACGCCACCTGGAACACCACGGCGAAATGGTGTGTCCGAACATCGTAACCGTACTTTATTGGATATGGTGTGATCTATGATGTCTCTTACTAATTTACCGTTATCGTTTTGGGGTTATGATTTAGAGATGGCTGCATTCACTTTAAATAGGGCACCATCAAAATCCTTGAGACGATGCCTTATGAACTATGGTTTGGCAAGAAACCAAAGTTGTCGTTTCTTAAAGTTTGGGGCTGCGATGCTTATGTGAAAAAGCTTCAATCTAATAAGCTCGAACCCAAAACGGACAAGTGCATCTTCATAGGATACCCAAAGGAAACTGTTGGGTACACCTTCTATCACAGATCCGAAGGCAAAATCTTTGTTGCTAAGAATGGATCCTTTCTAGAGAAGGAGTTTCTCTCGAAAGAAGTGAGTGGGAGGAAAGTAGAATTTGATGAGGTAATTGAACCTTCTCCCTCATTGGAAAGTAGTTCATCACAGAAATCAGTTCCACTGATTCCTACACCAATTAGTGAGGAAGTTAATGATGATGATAATGAAACTTCAGATCAAGTTACTACAGAACCTCGTAGGTCTTCCAGAGTAAGATCCGCACCAGAGTAGTATGGTAATGCTATCCTGGAAGTCATGTTACTAGACCATGATGAACCTATGAACTATGAGGAAGTGATGATGAGCCCAAATTCCGCGAAATGGCTTGAGGCCGTGAAATCTGAGATGGGATCCATGTATGAGAACAAAGTATGGACTTTGGTGGACTTGCCCGATGATCGGCAAGCCATAGAAAATAAATGGATCTTTAAGAAGAAGACCGACGCAGATGGTAATGTTACTGTCTACAAAGCTCTACTTGTTGCGAAAGGTTTTCGACAAGTTCAAGGAGTTGACTACGATAAGACTTTCTCATACGGAGCGATGCTTAAGTCTGTCCGAATCATGTTAGCGATTGCCGCATTTTATGATTATGAAATTTGGCAGATGGATGTCAAAACTGCATCCTTGAATTGATTTCTAGAAGAAGAGTTGCATATGATGCAACCAGAAGGTTTTATTGATCCAAAGGGTCCTAACAAAGTGTGCAATCTCCAGCGATCCATTTATGGACTGGTGCAAGCCTCTCAGAGTTGGAATAAACGCTTTGATAGTGTGATCAAAGCATACGGTTTTATACGGACTTTTGAAGAAGCCTGTATTTACAAGAAAGTGAGTGGGAGCTCTGTAGCATTTCTAATATTATATGTGGATGACATATTGTTTATTGGAAATGATATAGAAATTCTGGATAGCATAAAGGGATACCTGAATAAGAGTTTTTCTATGAAAGATTTCGGAGAAGCTGCTTACATATTGAGCATCAAGATCTATAGAGATAGATCAAGACGCTTAATTGGACTTTTACAAAGCACATACCTTGATAAAGTTTTGAAGAAGTTCAAAATGGATCAGTCAAAGAAAGGGTTCTTGCCTATGTTACAAGGTGTGAACTTGAGTCAGACTCAATGCCCGACCACTATAGAAGATAGAGAGAAAATGAAAGTCATTCCCTATGCTTCAGCCATAGCTTCTATCATGTATGCAATGTTGTGTACCCGACCTGATGTGTGCCTTGCTATAAGCATAGCAGGGAGGTACCAAAGTAATCCTGGAGTGGAGCACTGGACATCGGTCAAGAACATCCTGAAATACCTGAAAAGGACTAAGGATATGTTTCTCATTTATGGAGGTGAAAAAGAGCTCGTCGTAAACGGTTAAGTTGATGCAAGCTTTGACACTGATCCGGATGACTCTAAGTCGCAAACCGGATACGTATTTTTATTGAACGGAGGAGCTGTCAGTTGGTGCAGTTCCAAGCAAAGCTCATGGCGGGATCTATGTGTGAAGCCAAGTACATTGTTGCTTCGGAAGCAGCAAATGAAGGAGTTTGGATGAAGGAGTTCATATCCGATCTAGGTGTCATACCTAGTGCATCGGTCCCAATGAAAATCTTTTGTGACAATACTGGTGCAATTGCCTTGGCAAAGGAATCCAGATTTCACAAGAGAACCAAGCACATTAAGAGATGCTTCAATTCCATCTATCGTCAAGTGTCGGAAGGGGACATAGAGATTTGCAAGATACACACGGATCTGAATGTTGCAGACCCATTGACTAAGCCTCTTCCACGAGCAAAACATGATCAGCAGCAAAGCTCCATGGGTGTTAGAATCATTACTGTGTAATCTAGATTATTGACTCTAGTGCAAGTGGGAGACTGAAGGAAATATGCCCTAGAGGCAATAATAAAGTTATTATTTATTTCCTTATTTCATGATAAATGTTTATTATTCATGCTAGAATTGCATTAACCGGAAACTTAGTACATGTGTGAATACATAGAGAAAACATATTGTCCCTAGTATGCCTCTACTTGACTAGCTGGTTAATCAAAGATGGTTATGTTTCCTAACCATAGACATGTGTTGTCATTTGATGAACGGGATCACATCAGTAGGAGAATGATGTGATGGACATGACCCATCCATTAGCTTAGCATTATGATTGTGACAGTTTCATTGCTACTGCTTTCTTCATGACTTATACAAGTTCCTCAAACTATGAGATTATGCAACTCCTGAATACCAGAGGAACACTTTGTGTGCTACCAAATGTCACAACGTAAATGGGTGATTATAAAGGTGCTCTACAGGTGTCTCCGAAGGTGTTTGTTGGGTTGGCATAGATCGAGATTAGGATTTGTTACTCTGTGTTTCGGAGAGGTATCTCTGGGCCCTCTCGGTAATACTCATCACTATAAGCCTTGCAAGCATTATGACTAATGAGTTAGTTACAGGAGGAAGTATTACGGAACGAGTAAAGAGACTTGCCGGTAATGAGATTGAACTAAGTATGATGATACCGACGATTGAATCTCGGGCAAGTAACATACCGATGACAAAGGGAACAATGTATGTTGTTATGCAGCTTGACCGATAAAGATCTTCGTAGAATATGTAGGAACCAATATGAGCATCCAGGTTCCGCTATTGGTTATTGACCGGAGACGTGTCTCGGTCATGTCTACATTTTTCTCGAACCCGTAGGGTCTGCACGCTTAATGTTCGATGACGATTGGTGAGTTTATGTGATTTGATGTACTGAAGGTTGTTCAGAGTCCCAGATGAGATCGTGGACATGACGAGGAGTCTCGAAATGGTTGAGACATAAAAATTGATATATTGGACGGCTATATTCGGACACTGGAAGTGTTCCGAATAAGTTTTGAATAAAACCGGAGTACCGGAAGGTTACCGGAACCTCCGGGGGGGGTTAATGGGCCTCATGGGTCAAGTGGTGGAAGAGAGGATGCAGGCCAAGGTGTGGTGCGCGCTGTCAGTGTCAAAACCGGCGGATCTCGGGTAGGGGGTCCCGATCTGTGCGTCTTAGGCTGATGGTAACAGGAAGCAAGGGACACAATGTTTACCCAGGTTCGGGCCCTCTCGATGGAGGTAAAACCCTACTTCCTGCTTGATTAATATTGACGATATGTGTAGTGCAAGAGTAGATCTACCACGAGATCGTAGAGGCTAAACCCTAGGAGCTAGCCTATGATGATTATGATTGTAATTGTGATCGGCCTTCTTAGGACTAACCTCTCCGGTTTATATAGACACCGGAGAGGGCTAGGGTTTACATGGAGTCGGTTACAAGGAAGGAAATACAATATCCGGATAGCCAAGCTTGTCTCCCACGCAAAGGAGAGTCCCATCCGGACACGGGACGGAGTCTTGAGTCTTGTATCTTCACGCTTCAATTGTCACACCCTACCTAGTTCATGCATTAGAGTGTTGCATCATGTTTATTCCTTTCAACAGAAACTTGAAATGGGGATGACACAACCCCCAGCCCCCTTTGAATCCAACTAGGGTTTACTAAAAATATTTTCAATGAACCTAAAATGCCCTTCTAAAATGTTCATCACCTTTGCCTTGGTTCTAAACCTCTGTCAAAAGTGGTGCACAATTTTCTAGGTCATCCTGAGGTCCTTGAATTATATCATAAGTATTTGAATTGGGCATTTAAAATTTATAAAAATATTTTAATGCTCAAATAATCCCAAACTAAAATGTTCCATGCTGGAAATATTCCAACTAAGGACCAGGTGCAGTTTGGTGATTTTTGGAGTTGCTTAAGTATTTTTAGAAATGCAACAAACCTACAGAATAAATAAAAACAGAAAAAAGGGAAAGTCTTACCTGGCGCCACCTAGCAGGCCCACCTGCCGGCCCAGCCCAGCCACCGCTCCAGCGAGCTGCTTGGCTTGGCCAGGCAGGCAGGCAGCTGCTCGACGGCGAGCACAACATGCGTGCCATGCAGCTGCCCACCGCCTCGCCGCTCCCCTCGTCCAGCTGTTGACGGGGAATGACCCCTCTCCCTCTCCCCGACCCCGCAGACACCCGCTCCTCCCCCCAGCTCCTCTCCCTCGCTCTCCCGCGCCATGGCCGACGCCATCACAGCCGCACCCTCGTCGTAGTCATGCTCTCCATCGTCCCCGCACCGTGCCACCGTGTCCAGGAGCTCCGCCACCCTCCTCTCCTTCGAGCAAGCCAAGCCCCGAGCGCTCGCTTGCCCTGAAGCCACTGCCCCGACCTCGTTCGACCTCGCCACCGCCGGAGATCCCTTTCGCCGTCGCCGCCGCACCGGCTCGTCCCCGACCGCGTCGTCAGCTTCCACAAGACCGCTGTGAGCCTGGCTACCTCCTCCCCCTTCCCTTTCTCGCTCCCGTGCACCACCGCGAGCACACGTAGCTCACCCGCACGCGCCGCCGCGGAGCTCGTCGCCGACGTGTCTCCGGCTAACCACCGGCCACCCCACCATGTCTAACGCATTCACCGCATCCCCAGGGGCCCAACGCACCTCACCACGTGCCTCGCCGAGCCCCGTAGCCTCGGATCCGTCTTCACCCGACTCCGGCGACCGCCAAAGTCGTTGCCGGCGACGTTTCCGGCCGCCCCGAGCTCAACCACCGCCACCAAGAGCTGCGGCTCGGTCCCAGCTACACGTGCTCTCCGCCGCCCATTTGGTCGCCGGAATGCACGAAACCACTCTCGCCGCCGCGTTCGGCCTCGCCGGCGGCTAGACGCCGGCGTGTTTGACCTTGACTTTGACTAGGGTGGGTCCAGGTTGACTCCCCTGAGCCTATGACAAGTGGGGCCCCCTCTGCTAATTAACCCAGTTTAGTTTTAACTAAATTTAGTTAGTTAATTAACTACTGACATGCGGGACCCACTGGTCAGTTTGACCTGGACCGGTCTGTTGACCTGCTGAGGTCAGCATGACATCATGCTGACGCAGTAATCCTTCTCTGGAATTAAAATAAATCTAGAATGATCTATAAATTTCAGAAAATGATCTAAACTTCAAAAATTCATAGTAAATCAACCGTAGCTCCAAATGCAAAGTGTTATATATGAAAAATGATCAGAAAAATCCAATCTATCCATCTGTACTGGTTTCATGCATGTTTAATCAAGCTAACCTGCTGTTTATTGCAGAACAAGTTAAAGCACCTTAAAGGACCATTTATGAGTTTGGAATTTGAATCTTTGGTTCAAAATGATTCAAACCCATCTGGTCTTAGTTGCATTAGCCCAACACACTCATTTTGCCATGTCTCATGCATGCATCATATTGTTGCATATTGTTTGGTGATGATTGTGCATCGGTGTTCTCTGCGGCAAGTCCTGCCCCCGAGGAGTACCGTGATTACTCCAACGAAGATCAATACCAGTGCACCGACCCATCAGGCAAGCAACCAACCATTTGATCATATCGATACAATCCCATGTTCTTGCTCCTGCTCTCTTTTACTGCATTAAGACAATGCGATTCAAACTGCTGTGTGCTGCGGTAGTTGAACCCATTTCCTCTGCATGACCTGTCATTGCCACAGTAACTAGATGAAACCCACTAGCATGTGTAGGAATTGATTGAGCCATGTGTGTGTGATGTTGCTACCTTGCTACGCCTGCTATGCTTAGAGTTGTGTCAGGTCTGGTTCATCTGGGTGATGGGCTAGAGTGAAATGATCGTGTCAGTATGAGAGTGGTGTGTTGAACACGGTTTGGTAAAGGTATCGATGAGAGGCCATGTAGGAGTACATGGTGGGTTGTTTCATTGAAGCCGTCCTTAAGCACTGAGATCTGTATGTGTGATTTAAGATTCAGCTACTACCATACATTGGGCCCTGAAATATGACCCCGCTCGACTTCTTATTCACCCAAGTCCTCTGTCCAGGAGTTCCAAGTAGTTTCTGGTGTTTGTAGCTTACTGGAGGCCGTGGACAGCGCTGACCATAGGGGTGGGCTGTGATGCGGTAGGTACGTGGCCGGGTATATCGGGCACCCGTTAGGTGTCTCGGAACCCTGTTCACATCGTTTGGGGTTGTGAGCGAAACCCCGGCCGGATCTCCTCATGGATGGAACCCGAATAGGCGATAAACCTGGACTAGAGACTTGAGTGTTTAGGTAGGTCGTGGTCTACACCCACGTCGGCTTTCGCTTGAAGTCTGCCGAGCACATGTCGTGTGCAGACGCTAAGTGGTGGAAACATGTATGAAGAAGTACACCCCTGCAGGGTTAACATAATCTATTCGAATAGCCGTGTCCGCGGTAAAGGACTACTTGGTTGCCTATACAGTTCATAGACAAGTAACTGGAAACTACTAAAAGCCTCAAGATAAGCGTGAGTGTCGAGGATGGCTCTTCCGTAGGAAGACGGAGGTGGATCCTCGGTAGTGTATTGAAGTGGTGAGTAGTGGACTCGTGTGCGCAAAACTATTTCAAGTTGGAGTCTCGTAGGATAGCTTAGCCAAGAGTCAAAGCTGGCTTGCTGCAATAACCCCACCAACCCTTCTTGAAAATGAGCATGTATGTAGGATCTGATGTAAGTCTTGCTGAGTACCTTTGTACTCATGTTGCTTTAATTTATATTTTTCAGAAGATGCTACAACCTCTTCCGACGGGTTCTTCGTAGACGTTGACATCGATGAGTAGACTAAGGCCCAGGTGGTGATCCTGAGCTCGTGAAGGACCATGTAGTATAGCTAGGCTTACCCAAGCCTCTTTTATTTTACTAGTTGTCTGTACTCAGACAAGTTACTTCCGCTGTTGGCTTGTATGCTTGTATGACTTGAATGTGGGTCATGTGACCCGTGCTTGTGTGTATGCTATGTATGGCTCTCCGAGCCTTTAAATAAAAGTACTTGTCTTGTAGAGTCATGTTGTGATGCCTTGTTGTATTTGCACATATCGAGCATATTGTGTGTATGATTGAAATGCTTGGTATGTGTGGGATCTGACTACCTAGTTGTTTATCTTTAGTAGCCTCTCTTACCAGGAAATGTCTCCTAGTGTTTCCACTGAGCCATGGTAGCTTGCTACTGCTCCGGAACACTTAGGCTGGCCGGCATGTGTCCTTCTTCGTTCATGTGTCTGTCCCTTCGGGGAAATGTCACGCATTGAGTACCGGAGCCCTGTTAGCCCGCTACAGCCCGGTTTATCGGAGTCCTGCTAGCCCAGTGCTACAGCCTGGACTCACTTGCTGATGACCAACACGTTCGATGCTGGGTCATGGATGCCTGTCCCTGTAAGTCTGTGCCACTTTGGGTTTACGACTAGTCATGTCAGCCCGTGCTCCTTATCATATGGATGCTAGCGACACTATCATATACGTGAGCCAAAAGGCACAAATGGCCCCGGGCAAAGGTAAGGTGACACTCGTGGGGATACCGTGCGTGAGGCCGCAAAGTGATATGAGGTGTTACAGGCTAGATCGATGTGACACTGAGTCGGGGTCTTGACAGCGTTGGCATCAGAGCCGGACTGCCTGTAGGTTCTCCAAGCCAAACTGGTCGATGTTGAGTCTAGAAATGCTTTAGTTATATGTAGGGGAATTGGTTGTGGGATGGTACGTAAGGCTCTTTTTACTCCTGTACCTCATGGCATTCTGATCTGAGTCAGTCCATTCTTCCACCGGGGGTTAAGGATTAGGATCTTTTCTCTCTATCAGGTTCACGTGTTACTAATCAGTAGTACCTTATAGGTTTGATGGTTACAAGCCCAGTTCAGTTCTACTACCCTGTTATGCTGTTAAGTTGGACCCAGAACCTTGATATGATGTTGTTGAGTGTCTATGCAATTCTTTGCTAAATGTCTCAAAATTCTTCTTGATGCATTACAACCGTTATGCTGTCCAAATCCTGCTAGAAATTCTAATGCCTTTGCATTGTGGTTGTGCTTTCAGATGGCCACTCGTGATCAAAACCAAGTGGTTTGCCTGACCCGATGCATCGGTGTGACCGGTCATACGGCTATGTTAGTCCGGGTAATGATCGAGACGGGTTACCGTTGGTATCCCGAATACACGGTCGAAGAGCAGTTTCGACATTTTAATCAAAGCCAGTATCTCTGCACTGTCAGGATATTTCCCTCTTATCATGGTTCTACCGAGCCCCTCCACTGTTCCTATGGACTCGGTGTTACAATTGAGATGGCCGTGCAAGATGCGGCCTATTCTATGATGACCATCATGCGAGTCAGGACTGGCCTACTTCGCAACACCGACTTCCGGTATATGCCAGCTTCACTCCCTGGAGCGCACGGGTATCTCCGGGCTATCTATGCTGACTCCAGTCAGGAGGACTCACTAACTCGCACCACTGCCGAGATGCTCGAGGATAAGGACCGAGAGAATCGGGCCTTGAGAATGGAGCTTTTCAACACCCGCGCTGATCATTGGGCCACCTTGACTCGGTTTGCACCGATTGTGCAAGCTGGATATATGGATACGAGAGACCTGTATCCTGTTAGATCTGCTCTGCCAGACATGATGGATTGGCATGATGTGGGAGGCATCACCCCACCTCGTGGTCCCCGCAGGCCATCGTTTGTTGGTCCAAGACCTCACCCTAGCCCTTTTGGTCCACAGGCTCCTCAGGACCGTCTGTTTCCGGATGCTCACGTTGAACTTCTAGGCTATGGAGGAGACTTCTATGAGAACTACTACGGAGATGTCTGAGTTAGTAGTAGTTCCACTAGTATTATAATAGTTGTATTTCCACCATCCTGCGTGACTTGTGGAATATGACTTAGTGTGTAGCAATTCCGGGGGTGTAGGAAAAATAATGTATAGGAGCTTGGGATGCCTCCGGTGAGATGTAATCTTCCTTTCACCGTAGTAGTACTTCGTTTGGTACCGTACTAAACCTTGTATGGTGTGTATGACGATGGAATAAAAGAAGCAGTTTCTGTATCTACCATGTCATACGGATGATCATCTTGCATTCTGAGTTGTCCATTACATTCTACATTTCTATGTCAGAATCTTATCATCCTGGACTAAACCATTATCTTGTTTTTCCTAGGATGGTCAACACCCGCAACAACCCTGCTCCCCCAGAGCAGGCTGAAGGCAGCAGAGTTGGGGAAACAAACTTGCCTCACCCTCCTTCTCTGGCCGAAGTTATGCTGGAAGCCGAGAGAAACAAGCGGGAGACCAACCATTTGTTGGAGCGCATCAAACAGAACACAACACACCATCAGAGGAATAACTTGGTGTCACTCAGTGATTTCATCAAGTTACATCCACCCACTTTTCACCACTCCGTCGAGCCTCTCGACGCCGATGACTGGCTTCGCAGTATTACTCACAAACTGCGTTCCGCACTCGTAGCTGAGGTTGATAAGGTCACCTTTGCTGCATATCATCTCGAAGGCCCCGCCAGTCTCTGGTGGGAGAATTATGAAGCTATGCACCCAGCGGGCCATGTCACTACTTGGGCTGAATTCAGCGAGGCTTTCCGTGAACATCACATTCCGGAGGGTCTCATGGACCGTAAACGTGAGGAGTTCTGCAGTTTCACCCAAGGTCGACTCTCTGTGGATGCTTACAGCAGGGAGTTCGGTAATCTTGCATGATATGCAACTGAGGAAGTTTCTACCGATGCCAAGAAGCAGGCAAGGTTCCGTAAGGGACTTAGTCCTGAGCTTCGTCGTGACCTCCGTCTGCATGAGTGCACCTCTTTTCAGAAGCTTGTGAATAAAGCCATCAGTGCTGAGACGGGTCAGACTGATTTCGGAGCAACACGCAAGCATGGCCGTGACTTGGGTTCCTCATCCAGTGCTGGACCACAGAAGCGCCGGGTGTGGGTGCCTAACACTGCCCTGCCACCCAGGTTCACACCGAGGCCATCCTATCAGGCGCCTCGCCCAGCTCAACCGTATGCACCAGCCAAGCCCTATGATGGTCCAACTAACAATGCTCCTCCACGCACCAGTTCCGTGACGTGCTTCAAGTGTGGGGAATCAGGCCACTATATGCGCGAGTGTCCCCAGACCAACCCCAGCCAGTCTACAAAAGTTGTTGGCCATGGCAAGCCGACAGGGAAAGTGTTCTACGCCAAGCCGGCCACCACTGCACGTGGCCATGTGAATTGTGTCTCTGCGGAAGAGGCTCAAGAGGATCCCAACGTCGTTCTCGGTACGCTCCTTGTTAATTGCCACCCGGCATCTGTTCTTTTCGATACTGGAGCATCTCATTCATTTATATCCGAGAACTATGCTCGCTTGCATAACGCCGCATTCTGTGACATGCCTTCCACCATGGAAATTTCCACTCCTGGTTCTAGATGGCAAACCTCTAGCGTAAGCCATGGTAATGAAATTCAAGTCGACAGACTTGTTTTTCTTGCATCTTTGATAGCTCTCAAATCTTCGGATATTAATATCATCTTGGCTATGGATTGGATGTGAGCCCATCATGCCAAGATCGATTGCTTCTCTAGGACTGTTCAACACACACACCCTTCGGGAAAGATAGTCAATGTCTTGACCCGAGTAGCTAAATGACAACTATATTCCCTTAACGCCAGTCCTTTGCCAGACCTCGAAGACGTCCCGGTAGTCCGTGACTTTCCGGATGTCTTTCCAGAAGAATTGCCAGGTGTCCCACCTGACAGAGATGTCGAGTTCGTGATAGATCGCATTCCAAGAACTGTTCCAATTTCTAGAAGACCCTATAAGATGGCACCATTTGAACTAGCCAAACTTAAGAAACAACTCGATGAGTCCTTGAAAAAGGGTTTCATCCGACCTAGTTCATCTCCATGGGCTTGCCCCGTCCTCTTCGTCAAGAAGAAGGATGGTACGGATCGGATGGTTGTGGATTATCGACCCGTCAACTTGGTTACAATTAAGAACAAGTATCCGCTCCCCAGGATCAACGACCTGTATGATCAGCTCGCTGGATCCTCAGTCTTCTCTAAAATGGATTTGAGGTTGGGCTACCATCAAATCAAAATCAGGAACGAGGACATTCCTAAAACGGCCTTTGTTACTCGTTATGGCCAATACGAGTACACCGTCATGTCCTTCGGGTTAACCAACGCCCCAACCACTTTTTCTCGGTTAATGAACTCAATCTTCATGGAGTATTTGGATAAATTCGTTGTGGTTTACCTCAATGATATACTCATCTACTCCAAGAATGAGGAAGAACATGCCGAACATCTAAGGCTAGTGTTGAAGAAACTTCGAGAGCATCGCCTTTATGCCAAATTTTCTAAATGCGAATTTTGGTTGCCAGAAGTGACCTATCTAGGACATGTAATTTCTGGTAAAGGTATTGCTGTTAATCCCGAGCGAGTTCAAGCCGTCCTTAATTGGACTCCACCTAAATCGGTCAAGCAAGTTCGGAGTTTCCTTGGCTTAGCGAGCTATTGTCGTCGCTTTGTCGAGAATTTCTCCAAAGTTGCTAAACCTCTAACTGAGCTCCTCAAGAAAGATAAAAAGTTCGAGTGGACTCCACAATGTGAGCACAGTTTTCAGGAACTGAAAAGACGCCTGACTTCTGCTCCCGTACTGATACCACCAGACTTCTCCAAGGACTTTGTTATCTATTGCGACGCCTCGCGACAAGGACTAGGTTGCATTCTCATGCAAGGTCGACACGTAATTGCTTATGCTTCACGGCAATTACACCCACATGAGGAAAACTACCCTACTCATGATCTAGAGCTTGCAGCTGTAGTCCATGCACTCAAAACATGGCGACATTACCTCCTCGGTAATCGTTGCGAAATCTTCACTGATCACCAAAGTCTGAAGTACATATTCACCCAACCGGATTTGAATCTCAGGCAAAGACGTTGGGTCGAGCTGATCACAGATTTCGACTTAGGGATAACTTAAACCCTAGGAAAAGCCACGTCGTGGCTGATGCGCTAAGTCGTAAATCTTATTGCAGCAATCTGATGTTGCAACAAAGTCAACCACTTCTCCATGAGGAATTTCGGAAGCTTAATCTTCACATCGTTCCTCAAGGATTCCTTTCCACCTTGGTGGCGAAACCTACTCTTAGGGATCAAATCACCGCTGCCCAAAAATGAGATAAAGGAATATCCCGGATCAAGGAGAACATTGCTAGCGGAGATGCTAAATGTTTCTCTACTAATGATCATGGTGTTGTGTACTTTGAGAACCGTCTAGTGGTTCCCAAGAACCAACAATTACGGCAGATGATCCTTAAGGAAGCTCATGAATCCCCTCTCACCATTCGTCCCGGTAGCACTAAGATGTATCAGGACCTACGCCAGAGGTTCTGGTGAACTAGGATGAAGAGAGACATTGCTCAGTTTGTTGCTAGTTGCGACGTCTGTCGTCGTGTAAAAGCAGAGCATCAACGGCCTGCTGGCACCCTTCAACCCCTAGCTATTCCTGAATGGAAATGGAACAAAATTGGTATGGACTTCATTACCGGTTTTCCCAGGACCAAGAGAGGGAATAATGCTATCTTCGTCTTTATCGACCGTCTTTCCATAGTGGCCCATTTCTTACCTGTTCATGAGAGTATAACCGCTAGTCAGTTAGCAGACTTGTACATCTCCCGAATAGTGTCTCTCCATGGTGTTCCGCTGGAAATTAACTCAGATCGAGGAAGTCTCTTCACCTCTCGATTTTGGGAAAGTTTCCAAAATGCTATGGGAACCCGCCTTTCCTTTAGCACTGCCTTTCACCCTCAATCAAGTGGTCAAGTAGAACATGTCAACCAGATTCTAGAAGACATGCTTCGAGCTTCTGTTATCTCATTCGGAATGGATTGGGAAAATGCCTTCCATTTACCGAATTTTCTTATAACAACAGCTATCAATCTAGCTTGGGTAAAGCCCCTTTTGAAGTTCTCTATGGACGAAGGTGTCGAACGCCTCTTAACTGGTCAGAAACCGGGGAAAGACAATTCTTTGGTCCGGATATAATCCAAGAAGCAGAAGAGCAAGTTCGCATCGTTCGTGAAAAGTTGAAAACAGCCCAATCTCATCAAAAGAGTCAATATGACCGAAAACATAAGGCTATGACTTTTGAGGTTGACGAGAAGGCTTACCTTCGGGTTACTCCTCTGAAGGGAACCCATCGTTTCGGTATCAAAGGCAAATTGGCTCCTCGTTACATTGGACCTTTTTGCATTCTCGCTAAACGAGGAGAAGTTGCCTACCAATTGGAACTACCTCCGCATCTCTCCAGAGTCCATGATGTCTTCCACGTTTCTCAACTCAGGCGTTGCTTCTCGGATCCTATCCGTGGAGTGGACCACGAAATGCTTGATCTTCAAGATAATCTCACGTATCGAGAGTACCCCGTTCGTATCCTCGATTAGGCCGAGCGTACCACTCGACGTCATAATATCAAGTTTCTCAAGGTTCAATGGTCGCACCATTCTGAGAAGGAAGCAACTTGGGAAAGGGAGGATCGTCTTCGACTTGAGTATCCCGCCTTCTTCCCGGAAGAACCTAAATCTCAGGACGAGATTCTTTTGAGTGGGGGTGAGTTGTCACTCCCTAGCTAGTTCATGCATTAGAGTGTTGCATCATGTTTATTCCTTTCAACAGAAACTTGAAATGGGGATGACAGAACCCCCAGCCCCCTTTGAATCCAACTAGGGTTTACTAAAAATATTTTCAATGAACCTGAAATGCCCTTCTAAAATGTTCATCACCTTTGCCTTGGTTCTAAACCTCTGTCAAAAGTGGTGCACAATTTTCCAGGTCATCCTGAGGTCCTTGAATTAAATCATAAGTATTTGAATTTGGGCATTTAAAATTTATAAAAATATTTTAATGCTCAAATAATCCCAAACTAAAATGTTCCATGCTGGAAATATTCCAACTAAGGACCAGGTGCAGTTTGGTGATTTTTGGAGTTGCTTAAGTATTTTTAGAAATGCAACAAACCTACAGAATAAATAAAAACAGAAAAAAAAGGGAAAGTCTTACCTGGCGCCACCTAGCAGGCCCACCTGCCGGCCCAGCCCAGCCACTCCTCCAGCGAGCTGCTTGGCTTGGCCAGGCAGGCAGGCAGCTGCTCGACGGCGAGCACAGCGTGCGTGCCACGCAGCTGCCCACCGCCTCGCCGCTCCCCTCGTTCAGCTGTTGATGGGGAACGACCCCTCTCCCTCTCCCCGACCCCGCAGACACCCGCTCCTCCCCCCAGCTCCTCTCCCTCGCTCTCCCGCGCCATGGCCGACGCCACCGCAGCCGCACCCTCGCCGTAGTCGTGCTCTCCGTCGTCCCCGCGTCGCGCCACCGTGTCCAGGAGCTCCGCCACCCTCCTCTCCTTCGAGCAAGCCAAGCCCCGAGCGCTCGCTTGCCCTGAAGCCACTGCCCCGACCTCGTTCGACCTCGCCACCGCCGGAGATCCCTTTCGCCGTCGCCGCCGCACCGGCTCGTCCCCGACCGCGTCGTCTGCTTCCTCAAGACCGCTATGAGCCTGGCTACCTCCTCCCCCTTCCCTTTCTCGCTCCCGTGCACCACCGTGAGCACACGTAGCTCACCCACACACGCCGCCGCGGAGCTCGTCGCCGACGTGTCTCCGGCTAACCACCAGCCACCCCACCATGTCTAACGCACTCACCGCATCTCCAGGGGCCCAACGCACCTCACCACGTGCCTCGCCGAGCCCCGTAGCCTCGGATCCGTCTTCACCCGACTCCGGCGACCGCCAAAGTCGTCGTCGGCGATGTTTCCGGCTGCCCCGAGCTCAACCACCACCACCAAGAGCTGCGGCTCGGTCCCAGCTACACGTAGATGCTCTCCGCCGCCCATTTGGTCACCGGAATGCACGAAACCACTCTCGCCGCCGCGTTCGGCCTCGCCGGCGGCTAGACGCCGGCGTGTTTGACCTTGACTTTGACTAGGGTGGGTCCAGGTTGACTCCCCTGAGCCTATGACAAGTGGGGCCCCCTCTGCTAATTAACCCAGTTTAGTTTTAACTAAATTTAGTTAGTTAATTAACTACTGACATGCGGGACCCACTGGTCAGTTTGACCTGGACCGGTCTGTTGACCTGCTGAGGTCAGCATGACATCATGCTGACGCAGTAATCCTTCTCTGGAATTAAAATAAATCTAGAATGATTTATAAATTTCAGAAAATGATCTAAACTTCAAAAATTCATAGTAAATCAACCGTAGCTCCAAATGCAAAGTGTTATATATGAAAAATGATCAGAAAAATCCAATGTATCCATCTGTACTGGTTTCATGCATGTTTAATCAAGCTAACCTGATGTTTATTGCAGAACAAGTTAAAGCACCTTAAAGGACCATTTATGAGTTTGGAATTTGAATCTTTGGTTCAAAATGATTCAAACCCATCTGGTCTTAGTTGCATTAGCCCAACACACTCATTTTGCCATGTCTCATGCATGCATCATATTGTTGCATATTGTTTGGTGATGATTGTGCATCGGTGTTCTCTGCGGCAAGTCCTGCCCCCGAGGAGTACCGTGATTACCCCAACGAAGATCAATACCAGTGCACCGACCCATCAGGCAAGAAACCAACCATTTGATCATATTGATACAATCCCATGTTCTTGCTCCTGCTCTCTTTTACTGCATTAAGACAACACGATTCAAACTGCTGTGTGCTGCGGTAGTTGAACCCATTTCCTCTGCATGACCTGTCATTGCCACAGTAACTAGATGAAACCCACTAGCATGTGTAGGAGTTGATTGAGCCATGTGTGTGTGATGTTCCTACCTTGCTATGCCTGCTATGCTTAGAGTTGTGTCAGGTCTGGTTCATCTGGGTGATGGGCTAGAGTGAAATGATCGTGTCAGTATGAGAGTGGTGTGTTGAACACGGTTTGGTAAAGGTGTCGATGAGAGGCCATGTAGGAGTACATGGTGGGTTGTTTCATTGAAGCCGTCCTTAAGCACTGAGATCTGTATGTGTGATTTAAGATTCAGCTACTACCATACATTGGGCCCTGAAATATGACCCCGCTCGACTTCTTATTCACCCAAGTCCTCTGTCTAGGAGTTCCAAGTAGTTTCTGGTGTTTGTAGCTTACTGGAGGCCGTGGACAGCGCTGACCATAGGGGTGGGCTGTGATGCGGTAGGTACGTGGCCCGGTATATCGGGCACCCGTTAGGTGTCTCGGAACCCGTTAGCTTAGCCAAGAGTCAAAGCTGGCTTGCTGCAATAACCCCACCAACCCTTCTTGAAAATGAGCATGTATGTAGGATCTGATGTAAGTCTTGCTGAGTACCTTTGTACTCATGTTGCTTTAATTTATATTTTTCAGAAGATGCTACAACCTCTTCCAACGGGTTCTTCGTAGACGTTGACATCGATGAGTAGACTAAGGCCCAGGTGGTGATCCTGAGCTCGTGAAGGACCATGTAGTATAGCTAGGCTTACCCAAGCCTCTTTTATTTTACTAGTTGTCTGTACTCACACAAGTTACTTCCGCTGTTGGCTTGTATGCTTGTATGACTTGAATGTGGGTCGTGTGCCCCGTGCTTGTGTATGCTATGTATGGCTCTCCGAGCCTTTAAATAAAAGTACTTGTCTTGTAGAGTCATGTTGTGATGCCTTGTTGTATTTGCACATATCGAGCATATTGTGTGTATGATTGAAATGCTTGGTATGTGTGGGATCTGACTACCTAGTTGTTTATCTTTAGTAGCCTCTCTTACCGGGAAATGTCTCCTAGTGTTTCCACTGAGCCATGGTAGCTTGCTACTGCTCCGGAACACTTAGGCTGGCCGGCATGTGTCCTTCTTCGTTCATGTGTCTGTCCCTTCGGGGAAATGTCACGCATTGAGTACCGGAGCCCTGTTAGCCCGCTACAGCCCGGTTTACCGGAGTCCTGCTAGCCCAGTGCTACAGCCCGGACTCACTTGCTGATGACCGACATGTTCGATGCTGGGTCATGGATGCCTGTCCCTGTAAGTCTGTGCCACTTTGGGTTTACGACTAGTCATGTCAGCCCGGGCTCCTTATCATATGGATGCTAGCGACACTATCATATACGTGAGCCAAAAGGCGCAAACGGCCCCGGGCAAAGGTAAGGCGACACCCATGGGGATACCGTGCATGAGGCCGCAAAGTGATATGAGGTGTTACAGGCTAGATCGATGTGACATTGAGTCGGGGTCCTGACATCAATAGTTCGGATGATGTATATAGTCCGGCTGTCCGGATACCCCCTAATCTAGGACTCCCTCAATAGCCCCTGAACCAGGCTTCAACGACGATGAGTCCGGTGCGCAGTCTTGTCTTCGGCATTGTAAGGCGGGTTCCATCTCCGAGTACTCCAAAGTAATTATCGAACACTTAGACCGTGTCCGGATCTGCGAGATGATCTTCACATACCATTGTAGGGAACATAGCATAAATCTGATCTGGTGGCAATCTTCGTACATTGTGCCCTTGCATCGTGGCCTGATCCAACACGAACCGGCGTTTCTTGCCCCACCTCGACTAGCATTGCGAGGCGGTTTTATTGGCACGTCCTGCCAAAGCAGAGATCGTGTTCCTCTTATTACGGGATCTTTCATCAATATGGGCGTGCGTGACCCCACGACGACCGTTGGTATGACTCCGTGTGTTTTTAGATAAGCCTTAAGTGGTTACGCTGAGGACTCTCCCTTTATAAAGGGGCTGAGGCCTATGCCTCTTTTCCACCTCCCTCGCGCCTTCTCGCACCTCGAGTTCTAACACCCGAGACCCAAGCTCAAACACCCCAGATCCTCCAATATGTCCGGATCCAACCCTCAAGGCCGGTGGGTGGCCTCCTCGAACCAAGAGGAGGACATTGCGAGGCTTAGGGAGGTCGGGTACCTGACGGCCGACATCCAGCACAGGCTTCCTGCTCCAGGGCAGGTCATCCCTACACCGGAGCCCAATGAGAGCGTCGTGTTTGTTCCTCACTTTCTCCGTGGCTTGGGCCTCACCCTTGACCCCTTTGTGAGGGGGCTCATGTTCTATTACGGGTTGGATTTTCACGATCTAGCTCCGGACGCTATCCTCCATATCTTGTCGTTCATTATTGTGTGCGAGGCCTTTCTCCACGTCACTCCACACTTCGGCTTATGGCTCAAGACCTTCAATGTGAAGCCGAAGATGGTCGAGGGGCGACATGCAGAGTGCAGAGGTGTCGTAATAAGCAGGAATGCTGATGCCCCATGGCCAGAGGGTTCTTTCCCTGAAGTATCTGATGTATGGCAACGGAGGTGGTTTTATGTCACGGCCCCCAGGGGCACAAAGTGGGTGGCCGCCCCCGAGTTCCGCTCGGGCCCTCCGCCACAATTGGCGTCATGGACCGACATAGGACGGAATTGGGGGCCCGCTAGTGATGTACCAATACTGCAGGGCCGTGTCAGGGAGCTTCTTGAGAGGGACATTAACCTTGTCAGCATAATTCAAGTAATGCTAATCCGACGGATGTTGCCGTGCAAACGCCAGCCTCTCTGGATGTGGGAGTTCAATCCAGAGGGTCTGTGGACTATTAAGCACTTCTTTAGCCTGAAGCTCGAAGGGATGTGTAAATTATTCATCGGACCACAAGTAACGTGTCCGGACACCACCGAGGATGCGGGCCTAAGCTGCCATCGCCTAGATGCCCAAGTAAGTAACCTTAAAACAGGACAGTTTGTTTTTATTTGTCATAGTTATTATTCTAAAAACCCTCCGTGGCCAGGAATGGCTCAGCAAGGCAGAGAGAATTGGGTGTCCGGCGCCACTTCCCGAAGGCTCGCCTGGTCCAACCATTGCCAAGATGCTTGGCCGGGTGCTCAACAAAATGCCCTCACGAAAAGACGAAGGAAAGGATAGTGAAGCCGATCTTCACACACTGCGCATCCGGACTCGGGGAATTACTTCCTCCCCAAGGGAGGATAATCGGGGAGGGAAATCCGAGGCCACCTCCCCGCGCGGGAAGAAAAGGGCCGCCTCCGAAGACTTGGAGACGGAGATGCCCAAACAAGGGAAGAAAGTGCCGCCGGGGAGCTCTGCCCCGATGGGCGTCCTCACCGCGTCATGCCCGCCAACGGGCCAGCCCTCAACCGAGCTGTGAGTTTAATCGTTAAATCGAAGGTACTGCATTTCTCCGAGATCAATAACCAGGATTCGTCTTTTGTAGTCCGGCTAGCAGCTCCTCTCAACAGAGTTCGTCTTCAGGGGATCTTCCTCCGGAGATGATGGAGAGCGAGACCCCACCCACCTCTCCGGCCTTCGGGAAGTGGCGCCGGAGATGATGGAGGTGTCGTCACAGAGGAGTCCGGACCTGCCGAAGCCGGAGGCTAATACGTCAGCCGCCCTGAGCCCGGAGCGTTTGGCTCCCACTGGGGGCGATGAGAAGGGTCCGGCGCAGTTTGATGTCTGGCCAAACATACTGACAGGCCTTTTGGAGCGAGTTGCGCTCTCTGAGGAATACCGCTCATTAATGAGCGCGGTGCTCAAGAAGATTTCATCCGCCACAAGCGGTTTAAATGAGGCATTTACGAGCCTGGTCAGAGGCTTTGAGGTATGTAGTAAAAAATACACTATATATATTTTTTGGCTGTGAGGCACGCGCTAGGTGTGCTCCATATGGATAGTAGCCCCTGAGACTCTGGTTGCCCGCCCTAGGCGGCAAACGGGGGATCATATAGTAATGATTGCGCTGTATATATGCGCAGGTATCTAAGGGTCCGGCAGCCGACCTCCATTGAAGTTGCCGAGTTAAGGAGGCAGATCGAATCTATTGATGCCGATATCACGCTGGTAAACGAGTGGCTGAATGAGTCACAAGGTATGTGCTCTGCTTTCCTTATTATGTTGTATAGGAAAATATGAAAGGGGCATAATGTTAATGCAATATGCTTGGACTGCAGATGGTGCTGCTGCCGTAGAAGCCCTGAGGGAGGAACTTGCCCAGGCCAAAGAACAGGCTCGGGTTTGCAATGCGGCTGCCCTAAAGGCGGCCGAAGAATTGAGAGCCGAACAGGTTGCCCATCGCCGAAGCGAGGAAAAGATAGCCGAAATGGCTGTGGAGTTGAAAAATGCCGCCGACCGGCATGAACTTCTTGAAAAGGAGAATAAGGATAGCTCGGCCGAACTGAACAAGGCACTTAATGCCACCAAGGAGATGCGGACAGAGGTCAGGGGTGTGCGGGAGGAGCTTCAACAGGCCGGTAAAATCGCAGCTGGGGGCTCCTACTTACTGCGGACAAAGTTATTGGATCCGAAGTATGCTCCCCTGGATGGACGCTGGAGTCCTGCAGATGTGTATACGGACTTGGCGAAAAGTACGGCTGACGCAGCCAAGTTTTTCGAGGATCAAGGTGATAAGGAAGTGGAGAAGCTTTTCTGGTCGCAATTCAATGCTCCCGCGCGCCTGCTGCCTTTGAGTGAGAAGATGGCTGCTGTAGCGGAGCTTCATAGGCTGTCCGGACTTGCAATGCGGTCTGTAATAGACCATCTTTGGCCAAAGGGGCCTAAGCCGGACAGTTACTTCGGTTTGGTGCAACAATTCCTTGGGGCCGTGCCTCAGATCGACGTCATGAGAAGGTCGGCGTGCATAGAAGGTGCACGAATGGCTCTTGCCCGCGTTAAAGCCTATCGGACAGATATGGAGGCCACCATTGTAGCGACCCAGAATCCGGTGGGAGGCCGGTATTCGGCCGAGCACTACTTGGAGCAGGTAACAGAAGGTGCCCGCTTGATAGAGGCGCAGTGCTTGAAGAATATATTGTTCGAGTGACAAAGCGAATCATTGTAAAAACAATGTTATTTTGATTATGAGGCTATATTTATACTTTGTGCCCGAAAGTATTATTTGTGCCTCCTGTGCAGCTGTTTTTATATCTATGTGTAATTTTGAAACTTAGCAGTCGTTGGCTTCAGCCCCCACGCATACAATGTGGGGGTGTTCGCGAAAAAATATGCATAATCACACTTGTTCCAACATCTTGGTCCATGAAGGAGGTGATCGCACGTCGAACTAGGCAACCAGACTATATAGCTGTAACACTTTCACTTTGCCATAGGAGTTTGACGGTGGGGCTACTATGTAGCCCCTAGTACTTTTGCGTGCATCCGAATACGGGCGCATATGTACATGGCCGGGAAACGGCCCTTTGTTAATGCGGAGGAATCCTAAAGATTCTGGTAAGTCTTCGAGTGGTTGAACAGTCTCGCGCTGTATCATGACAGTCAGTTTTCGACTTTCTCTACTGAGGTGCTCATCCGGAATAACCAGGGCACAATCGCAGTAGTTCTCCTGTGGTCGCCTTAGCCGATAAGAACGGAACATAAGGCACCAAACCCTGGAGCCGGGCAAACCCAACATTTGACCAAAGACATGATTCGGAGCTGATGCATATAAGGCCAAACTCGTGACGCCGAACACTCCCGAAGGTGTTCGGACTTCATAGCAGAAAATGGGCTGAAGAATGCCCATTCATTATAAACCCTGTGTTTCCAGGTACGTGCATTAGTCTGTCGTGGCGAAATGCCAATAACGGCACTATCCTCTATGGATATGGTATCCAAGGGATGTTTAAACAACAATAGGCAATAGAAAAGGTTTACACAGGGGCTTAATCTAAAAAGAAACCTTTTGAGCGGGGCCCTGCTGCACGTTTGCGCCTTTATCTCCGTTGTGCCGTATCCTGGAAGGGTATCGCGCGAATGTTGTCTGTAAAAAACAAAACTCGTGTAGGAGAGTACAACGTAAGTACGTGATGGATAGTAAAAGTGTAAGATGTTGGCCTGCCAATAAGGTTAAGCCAAGTGTGGGGCTATATTAAGTATTTATAGCCCCTGGTGTCCTCTATGGGATTACATATCTGTGCCCTGGTTCAGTTTTATCCGGGCTACCGGACTCGTCTACCCGTGTCTGTGGTCTTAATGACCAGTCGTGTTTTCTGATATTGGAGGCCACTTATAGTCCGGCCGCTAGGGCCGCCGCGTGTTCCTCTACGCGCGAAGAGCGCTCTGTGTTTCCGTTAACGGTAATGATGCCACGTGGACCGGGCATCTTGAGTGTAAGGTAGGCATAGTGCGGTAATGCGTTGAAGCGGGCGAAGGCCATTCTTCCAAGCAACGCATGATAGCCGCTTTGGAAGGGTGCGATGGTGAAGAGCAGTTCTTCACTTCTGGAGTTTCATGGGGAGCCGAACGTTACCTCCAGTACGACGGAGCCCCTGCCGTGGTCTTCAACGCCTGGTATCACCCATTCAAAGGTGGTGGTGTTTTGGCTAATTTTGGATGGGTTTATCCCCATCCTGCGGACAGTGTCCTTGTATATTACATTGAGACTGTTGTCGCCGTCCATGAGGACGTGGGTGAGATGGTATCCGTCGATTATTGGGTCAAGCACCAACGCCTCTGATCCTCCGTGCCAAATACTAGTTAGGCAGTCCGTGTGATCGAAGGTGATTGGGCAAGCCATCCAGTAGTTAGGTGTGGGTACGATGGGCTCTATGTCGTACGCATCTCTGAGCGCCCGTTCGTGCCTTCTCGTGGATGTATGAGTCGCGTGGATCATGTTTACTGTTTTAACCTCTGGTGGGAATTTTTTCTGTCCCCCAGTGTTCGGCTGGCGAGGTTCACCCTCGTCTTCACTTGGTGTTTCCCTTCCCTTGTGTTCGACATTTAATTTGTCGGCCTGCTTGAAGAACCAGCACTCTCTGTGCGTGTGGTTTGTAGGTTTGTCGGGGGTACCATGAATTTGGCACAGTCTGTCCAGGACTCTGTTCAGACCGGACGGTCCCTCTTTACTGCTTTTAAATGGCTTCTTTTGCTGATCAGGTCGAGAGCCCCTGAATCCGGCATTGATCATTGTGTTGTCCGGGCTCCCTTCCTTGTTTTGGCGTCTGTTTTTATTACGCCGTGGCTTCCCATTGTCGTCCCTTATTTAGGATGTGTTTGGGTCGCTAGTGCCTTTACGGGCCAACCAGTTATCTTCACCCGCGCAAAAGCGGGTCATAAGGATTGTTAAGGCTGCCATTGTCCTTGGCTTTTCTTGGCCGAGGTGTCTGGCGAGCCACTCGTCGCGGATGTTGTGTCTGAATGCTGCTAACGCTTCGGCGTCCGGACAATCGACAATTTGATTCTTCTTAGTGAGGAATCTATTCCAAAGCTTGCGGGCGGACTCTCCGGGCTGTTGGATTATGTGACTTAAATCGTCCGCATCCGGAGGCCGGACATAAGTCCCTTGAAAATTGGCCCTGAAAGCATCCTCGAGTTCCTCCCAACTCCCAACTGAATTTTCGGGGAGGCTCTTCAACCAGTGTCGAGCTGGTCCCTTCAACTTGAGGGGAAGGTATTTGATGGCGTGGAGGTCATCCCCATGAGCCATGTGAATATGCAGGATAAAATCCTCGATCCAGACCCCTGGGTCTGTCGTTCTGTCGTATGCCTCTATATTCACAGGTTTAAAACCCTGTGGAAATTCATGGTCCAGTACTTCTTCGGTGAAGCACAGGGGGTGAGCAGCCCCTCTGTATCTAGACGTGTTGTGGCGTGCCGTCGGCTGTTGTTGTGTCCGGTGCTTATTCCGAACTGGTATTTGGTTGGTGTGATCGTTTTGGTGACCGTAGTCTCTCGCCGGGGTGTGTCCCTTAGATCCATATATGGACCTGGCCGCGCCGGCTTTCTTATCCAGGTGCTCTCGTAGATCGCGCGCATCGTCGGTAGCTGCTCTGTTGCGGTTATGAAGTGGTACGTCTGGCCTCTTGGTCGTGTTATTCTTAGATGGAATGGCCTCATCGTCGAATTCTGGCAGTAGCTTGCGTTTTGGATAGCTCTTTGTATGGCGATCGTCGCCGTATCTTTCTTCAGTGTCTAGCACTTTATTCCATCTGCGATTGAGCGTTTCCTGTGCGGCTTTGAGCCGTTACTTCTACTTCTTTAGACTTCTTGTTGTGGCCATAAGCTTTCTGTGGAGGTTATCACGTTCCAGCGTTCTTCTGGAATGATGAATGCATCATCGTCCGGACTGTATTCTTGTCTTGGGGCGGTTTGATGAACTCGTCCCTCGGGATCATTGTGATCGGGCGTCTGCTCCGAACTCGGTTCAGCGTGACCTGGCTCGTCCTGCTCCATCGCTGGGTCCATGTGGTCTCGGAGTTTACTGGTATGTCGATCTTTCTGGCGCTCTTATCTCTATTTTTACTGTTGCTGGACTTTGAGCGGCGTCTGCGCCATCGTTTTGGCTTTTGCCCGGGGGTTTTATCTTCCGTATTGTCGCCATCGTCCTCCTTGGGCGTATCCACCATGTATATATCGTGTGACGAGGTAGTAGTCCAGCGCCCCAGAGATTCTGAATCTTCTCCTGCATCGTCGTCCATACCGTTGATGCCTTCGGAGTCGAAGTCAAGCACGTCGGTTAAATCATCAAACGTGGCAATGAAGTGGGTGGTGGGTGGGCAACGAATTCCTTCGTTGTCTGCTTCCCACTCGAGCCAGACATAGTTCGGCTGAGAGCCTCCAAACAAAGAGAGAGACTTTAATGAGTTCAGCATGTCGCCAAAGGGCGAGTGCTGGAAGATATCCGCAGCGGTAAACTCCATTACCGGAGCCCAGCCAGGCTCGGCTGGCTTGGGAGCGCGCGGACCGGAACCTATAGCCGGATACGAGTCTGGGGGTCCGAGGTCACAGGCCTTCTTAGAAGTGAGGCCGGTGTTTGGCTCTACCACCGATGAGTGTGCGGCCTGCGGGGCGGGGCCCATCCCTCCGCCCTTAGGCAATGCAGCCTGTTCCGGATTTAGGTCCGGGAATACTGTAGGGGTGATATCCCGAGAATTGTCCGACAGCAGGTCTAAGCCGTGCTCATCGTGACTGTCCGGTGCTCCTGGCACATGCCCAAATCCATCGAAGATCAAGTCTCCGCGAATGTCGGCTGTGTGGTTCAAGTTTCCGAACCTGACCTGGTAGCCAAGGGCGTAGCTGTCGATCTGCTCCAGACGGCCAAGCGAATTGACCCGCAGTGCGAAGCCGCCGAACATGAAGATCTGTCCGGGGAGAAAGGTCTCGCCCTGGACCGTGTTGTTGACGATTGAAGGCGCCATCAAGCCTTGCTGCAACGACACAGAGGAACTCTCAATGAAAGCACCAATGTCGGTGTCAAAACCGGCGGATCTCGGGTAGGGGGTCCCGATCTGTGCGTCTTAGGTTGATGGTAACAGGAAGCAAGGGACACAATGTTTACCCAGGTTCAGGCCCTCTCGATGGAGGTAAAACCCTACTTCCTGGTTGATTAATATTGACGATATGAGTAGTACAAGAGTAGATCTACCACGAGATCATAGAGGCTAAACCCTAGGAGCTAGCCTGTGATGATTATGATTGTAATTGTGATCGGCCTTCTAAGGACCAACCTCTCCGGTTTATATAGACACCGGAGAAGGCTAGGGTTTACATGGAGTCGATTACAAGGAAGGAAATACAATATCCGAATCGCCAAGCTTGTCTCCCACGCAAAGGAGAGTCCCATCCGGACACGGGACGGAGTCTTGAGTCTTGTATCTTCGCGCTTCAATAGTCCGAACGATGTATATAGTTCGGCTGTCCGGATACCCCCTAATCCAGGACTCCCTTACGCGCCCCCCTAGCCCAAACCGAATTGGACTAGGGGGCCGGCCCCCCTTTCCTTCTCTCCTCCCCCTCCTTGCCCCTTCTCCTAGTTGGATTAGGAAAGGGGGGCGATTCCTACTTGGAGTAAGACTGCCCCCCCTATGGCGCGCCTCCTCCCCTGACCGGCCTCCTCCTCCCTCCCTCCTTTATATACGGGGGAGGGGGCACCCCAAAGACACACAAGTTGATCAAGTTGATCTTTTAGCCGTGTGCGATGCCCCCCTCCACAGATTCCCACCTCGGTCATATCGTTGTCTGCTGCTTAGGCGAAGCCCTGCGCCGGTAACTTCATCATCACCGTCACCACACCATGGTGCTGACGGAACTCTCCCTCGGCCTCAACTGGATCTAGAGTTCAGGGGACATCACCGAGCTGAACGTGTGGAGATCGTGAAGGTGTCATGCGTTCGGTACTTGATCGGTTGGATCGCGAAGAAGTTCGACTACATCATCCGCGTTACTTAACGCTTCCGCTTTTGGTCTACAAGGGTACGTGGACACACTCTTCCCCTCGTTGCTATGCATCACCTAGATAGATCTTGCGTGATCATAGGAATTTTTTTTGAAATTACCGCGTTCCCCAACACTGGTCTATTCCAATAAACTCTGGAGCAAATTATACTATATTTTCAGCCCTTGCCTACACCAAATGGATCAATGGATAGGTGCACAAGTCACCGCTATTGCGGTTTGGGTAATTTCAACAACTAGCTGGGATGAACCACTGGCCGGATTTCTGACACAACTCATATGGGATCATTTATAACCCGCCATGGTCGACCTCAACCTTCCGTGGAGTCACATTGTGTTATCAACGCCAAGGATATACAATGAGTGTTGCGAAGATCATCAACTCGCCACCTTGCCTCCAGCTTCAACACATTCCAGCGTTCCACTATCAACTAGATGTCGTCTTATGCCATGGACAAGAATGAAGAATCTCAAGCCAACTCCTCGAGTCGACTTAAGACTCGGGGGCTACACAGACATGACTACTCAGTAAATTTTGCCAGTTTCAACAAATATAAGATCCCCGGGTCATTGGAGGGAAAATAACCTGGTCCCGGAGGCTACTGCCATATTGGTGAAAATTTAAAGGCTGTCAGAAAATTTCCGGCTTAAAAAGTGCTTGGCAATCATAAAGTTCCGGCTCAATAGAAGAGTTCCGGGTTATCAGAAAAGATTCTGGATCAAAATCCGGCTCAAGGGAAATCTGTCTCCCACAAAGTTTTGAGCTCTTAATATCCGGCTCAACATCCGGTTCAAGAGGAATCTATCTCTCACAAGTTCGAGTTCAGAAAAATCAAAGGTTGCCAAAGAGAACTAGCTGCCATGATGCGTGGTACAAACATGGGTATCCTGCCTTATGGGATTATCATGTTATGATCAACTTAATAAAGCCGGCATCCCTGAAATTCGGGGCCTTTGTCGTTTCATCTCTGTGCATATGAGTCTTTATTAAGTTGATCATAAGGTCACTTGGGGGCTTCCAACCCACCGGGTTTAGCTTTCATACCCTCTTGACCAGCATGAAATGCCACATTATGGGTTAAACCTGCCTATTTGCAACTTGCTACTCCACCAGGTGACCCGCCAAACTCTTGACAAGTCAATCTTTTTTAAGACCCTGAACTCGTTAAGGTTAAAACGGCGGTTTTGTGTCACGAGAGAGGCGGCTTACAATGAGCTAGGATAAACCCACCTGTCTGTTTACTGCTACTCTGTTATATGGCCCGTCGTACTCTTAACAGTCAATCCTTTTTAAGACCCTGAACTTGTTAAGGTTAAAATGACGGATTTATGTCATGGGAGGTCGGCTTACAGGATAAAACGACTATGCGGCCTTGAAAGCAAACATATGGCCTGTGTAGCCAACTTCTTTCGGTCATGCCTTAAAAGTCGGCTTAACAAATATTTAAGATTTGCATATCTTAGAGCTACTCTCTTTTTGTCGAGGCTTGAAAGCCGGCACTTTTATATTCTATCATCATAAACATGCATCATCATACATTGCATCATCATAGCATGCATCATATATGCATAGATATACTGGTTTATATTGCAGGAACCGATTTTCATACCGGGTTATATTATTCAAATCTCTAATAGCCAACATGACTGGATTTTCATTATGGTTATCATAACCGGTATTGGATGATTGAGATTTTCAAAGCCCCTTCAGAGTAATGGCTATTATTCTCTCATCCAAAAATACCAGCTTACAGCAAGGAGCATGGTTCAACATTGATATGCAAGGCTTTCAGCAACATCATCCAGACAATGGATATGAATTATATTGATGTAGTAATATGAAAGGGTGTTTGTTGGGGATATTCCCCACAACCAAGACCCAGCTCATAAGGATAAGCCTCCCTAAGGCTTGAGTCATTTCTGGGTTTAAGTCGCCCTGACGTTAAGTCATCTCTGGACTTAAGCAGCCATGTTAAGTCATCACAGATCCTAACCCGGCAGGTGAGACCCGACAGGTTGTGACCCGGCAGATTGTAAGCCGGCAGGTTATGACCCAGCAGATTGTGACCCGACAGATTATGACCAGGCAGATTGTGACTCGGCAGACCATTATGACCTAGTAGACAGTTATGACCCGGCAGACAGTTATGATCCAGCAGAGAGTTATAACTCGACAGACAGATTATGACCCGGTAGATGCATGGAGTCACGGAGATGAGTCTCAGAGATGAGTCGCGTGGAGTTAAGAAGCCCACGGAGAGAAGCCCAAGGCGTTAAGAAGCCCACGGTGAGAAGTTAGAATAGGTTAAGTCTTAATCTGACTTGGACTCTTGTAATCCCAGGGCCTCAACCTCTGTATATAAAGGCGAGATCCTGTGGCGGGTTAACTCAAGAAACAATCAGTCGATAGCTAGGTTAAGTGATTCCGCTCCCTTGTAATTGATACTCAATCAATACAACATAAAGCAGGACGTAGGCTTTTACCTTGTTGGTGAGGGGCCGAACCTGGGTAAACCTTGTGTTTTTCGTCCCATTCAAACCCTTCAGGCTAAACCTACGTTGTGATGGCTCCACACCTAAGTCCTTTCACAAGGGCATCTGCCGTGACAAAACCACGACAATATTGGTTCATGATCATTGGTTAGTAAAAATATCGATATTAAAGATTATTATGTATTACTCATTTAAGTGTCCATCATGGCATGACGGGGATGTTGGAGCATTCTTCTTCCTCATTGAAATCCTTTGTGTTGTTTGAATTGGGGCACCCGATAGTTAACTCCTACCAACCTCCTCCGTATGGGAATACTAGTAGTACTATGCTTCGAGGGCTAATAAAACTTTCATAATAAATATATGAGTTCTTTATGTGTAATGTGAGTTCATGAACTAATACGGCACGCCCACCAATCCACATATTGTTAGCCTCTTTGGTATCGTGCATTACCCTTTCTCACTTGGAGAGTTGGTGCAAACTTCGCCGGTGCATCCAAATCCTATGATATGATACGCTCTGTCACACATAAGCCTCATTATATCCATCCTCAAAACAGCCACCATACCTACCTATCATGGCATTTCCATAGCCATTCCAAGATATATTGCCATGCAACTTCCACGGTTACTTACACATGACATGTGTGTTCATCATCATATTGATTTGCATGATCATATAGAGCTGAGATGATATTTGGAATACATGTTATGCTAGATCATCGCACATCCTGGTACCCTACCAGAGGAATTCATATAGATTCATATTGTTTTATTTTATCGAGTTGTAAGTAAAAAAAAGAAGTGTGATGATCGTCATTATTAGAGCATTGTCCCAATGAGCTAAAGAATGATGCAGACTGATGAATCCTCCAAAAAGTGGGGATGAAGTTCATGATATTGTTCTAAAAAAGGAAAAAAAGGAAAAAATAAAAATGAGAGAAGAGAAGGGACAATGCTACTATCCTCTTACCACACTTGTGCTTCAAAGTAGCACTATGTTCTTCATATAGAGAGTCTCTTGATTTGTCATTTTCATATACTAGTGGGAATTTTTACGTTATAGAACTTGGCTTATATATTCCGATGATGGGCTTCCTCAAATGCCCGAGGTCTTCATGAGCAAGCAAGTTGGATGCACACCCACTTAGTTTTAGTAGTGAGCTTTCATACATTTATTTTTTAGAGAAAAGGCCAAAGCCTGACTTTATAAATAAAGCCACATGGCAGCGTCACGAATACCCAAGGTTCACACAGTCTCAGAAACACAAAGAGAAGTTAAATAGGCCCAAATTCCTAACGAAACAGGCAGCTGCCAAACACGGCACGCAGGCCGGGGAGAGAAGGAGACGTAATCCCGCAAACTACAGCACCAAACTTATACGCCATGATTCGTCCCGGAGATCTGAGAGGCCGAAGCCCGAATTTTGGCGATGAGCAGGTCCAGGGCGTCCCGATCTGGCTCCTTAGTCAATAATCTCCACTGCTGCAAGAATATACATGATTTGAAAAGAATGTCAGCAGGCTTAGATGGGAAGATAAGCTCAATAGTAAATTTGTTTCTAATGGTCCAAAGAGCCCAACATAAGGCTCCCAAGCCAACCCAGAATACCCTCTTGGTGACCCCTACCAGAGATTTGGCTAGGGTTCTAGTGTCAGCGAAAGAGGAGGGATCCCAGGAGACCCGAAGCCAGGATCTGACGCAAGACCAAACTAATTTGGCAAGAACACAGTTGAAAAAGATGTGATTAGAGTTTTCCAAAGCCCCACACAAGTTACAGAATTCCGAGCCCAGCCCATTGCGTTTTTTGATCTGATCAGCAGAAGGAAGGCGACCTCGGAAGGCTTGCCAGAGGAAAATCTTAATCTTAGGAGGGACCTTAGATTTCCAAACACAAGAGAAGCGAGCCGAAGTAGTACCACCAATGAGTCTAGAATACAACAATTTGACCGAGAATAGCCCAGAGGCCGTAAGTGGCCAAACCACAAAGTCAGCCTCCTCCGAGAGCACAGGGAAGAGGGCAGAAAGACTTTGCCATTCTTCCAACTCTTCAGGAGACAGGGCCCGACGAAAAGCCAAGTCCCAATTATTAGCAGCCACCTCCGCGATGGAGATTTGCGGATCGGGGCAATAAGAGAACAGAACCGGAAAGCTAACAGCTAGGGGAGCATCCCCAGACCACCAGTCTAACCAAAAACGAACAGCAGACCCATTACCCACACAAAACTTAACGTGCTCCAAAAAAATCGGCCGAACTTTAACAAGGGCTTTCCAAAACTGCGAACCACGCCGCGCAGGGGCAAACATAGGGTTGGAGTTAGGAAAATATTTAGCCTTAAGAATCGAAAACCACAGCACATCGGCCCCAACCGTCATAATTTTCCACCACCACTTAATGAGCAGACAAATATTCATCACCCGAGTATTAATAATGCCTAACCCCCCAAGGTTTTTAGGCTTGCACATAAGCTGCCACTTAACCAACCTATACTTTCTTTTGTTATCTGCAGAATTCCAATAAAAGCCACCCCTATGTTTGTCGAAGCCAGCATGCACACCATCCATGAGACGGTAAAAGCCCATAAGGAACATCGGGAGAGAGGATAAGCAAGAATTGATTAGAGCCACTTTGCCAGCATTGGTATTATACCTACCCCTCCAAGGAAGCACCCTATTCCCCACTTTAGCAACCACCGGAGCGAAGTCATTCGCGTGAAGCAGACCAGGAGAGATAGGAAGACCTAAATATTTGAAAGGAAAGGAACCTAAGGAGCAGTTGAAGAGCCTGGCCACCCGCAAGGCCTCCGACCGGTCAACCCCTGTCACCATAACCTCACTCTTGGCGAAATTGATCTTAAGACCAGAAACAGCTTCGAAACACAACAGAATAAATTTCAGATTGGCAATACAGGCATTGTCCATTTCTACCAGGATGATTGTGTCATCCGCATATTGCAAATGAGAGACCCCTTCCGGAAGTAGGTGAGAGACCACAGGAATAATGTGTCCACATCGAGCCGCTTTGGAGAGCATACAGGACAAAGCGTCAGCCACAAAGTTGAAAAGAACAGGGGAGGCCGGATCCCCTTGGCGGAGGCCCCTCCCATTCGCAAAGAAGTTGCTAATAGAGCCATTTACAGCAACTGCAGTGTGGCCACTCGAGACCAACTGCATGATACGGTGAACATAGGCACCGTCGAACCCTTTGGCAAGAAGAATCTGCCTGAGAAAAGGCCAGCTAACCGAGTCATACGCTTTTTCGAAGTCTAGTTTGAGAATAATAGCTTTGGGTCTCCGCACATGGAGGTCATGAACTATCTCATGAAGGGAGAGAATACCATCTAAAATAAAGCGCCCTTTGATAAAAGCAGATTGGAAGGGACTAATAACTCTGTGAGCTACCGGAGACAGCCGGTTCGCAAATCCTTTGGAAGGGAACTTGGCAAAGTTGTTAATCAACGCTATAGGCCGGAATTGGGAAATGACATCAGCACCCTTTACCTTAGGGGTCAGGGATATAACAGCATAGTTCAGGCGAGAGATGTCGACAGTACCAAGACAAAAACCCTGAATAACGTTACACACCAATTGTTTCAACTGGGGCCAAAATTTCCGAAAGAAAGGGATGGAGAAGCCATCAGGCCCGGAAGCAGCATTAGTACTGGCAGAATTAACCACATCCCAGATTTCCTGATCGGAGAGCGGAATCATCAAGGAAGCATTCTCCTTAGGAGAAATTTTAGGACCAGAACTCCAGAGGTGGGGGGAGATGGACAGGCCCGATGGAGGTTTAGCCCTTAACAGAGACGAAAAGAAGTCCACCACGTGAGCCATAATCACAGATTGGTCTGTAGAGCGCATACCATTAATCAATAGGCTATTAATCTCACAACGCCTACACCTACCGTTTGCAATCGCAAAGAAATAAGCAGTAGGAGCGTCTCCTTTGAGAGTCCAATTAAGGGTGCCCCTCTGACGCCAGTAAATCTCGGCCTGATGATGCAGCTGCAGAAGAGCGGCCTCCAGATTATAGCGAACAGCCAACCATCATCCGAGAGCCCAATAGAGTCCGCAGTACGATCTAGCTCCAGGATCTGATTTTCAAGGAAGGCTTTGGAGGGGCGATCCTCCGCCGCACGGTTACGCGACCAGCCTCTAAGAAATTTTCGTAAAGCATAGGCACATGACTGCCAATCATCCAGAGGGCCAAAAGAGCGGGGGTTGTGAGAGAGGGATTGGGAGATTTTCGCCGCAACCATGTCAACAAAGCCCTCAACAGACAGCCAAGAAGCATCAAACTGAAATCTAGTCGGAGGTCTATTGCGAATGGAACCATCATCCAGAATCAAGGGGGTGTGGTCTGACCCCACAATACATTTAGCTACAAGAGAGGACCTAGGAAACAAGGCATCCCAACTGGGACATAGGAAGACACGATCAAGCACGGATCTGATAGGGTTCGCCTGATGATTAGACCAAGTAAAGTGGGCTCCCCCCCCCCCCCGAGGAAGCTCCCGAATGGCGTTGACACTAATAAAGTCGTTAAAAGCATTGGCTAAAGACCAGGAAAAATTATCATTATTCTTGTCAAGAGGGCATCGCAGAAGATTAAAGTCTCCCCCAATCACCATCGGAAGAGAACAGGACTCAAGCTTGATCGAAAGTTCATCAAGGAAAAGGTGCGAAAAGGAGTGATCCGCGGGCCCATAAACAACTATAAATTCACAGAGGGCATTCATAGATCTATGCGAGAGAACAACACTAGCCCAATAGAACCCGTGATCAAAAGCAACAAAGTCAAAAATATCCTTATTAGAACCGATCAGAATCCCACCAGAGTGGCCCGAAGCCGGTAAAGATTGCCACTGAAATCTATCCATACCCACGATAGCAGAAAGCTCACTGGGGGTAAAGGAATCCTTAAACGTTTCAACCAGCCCCACAAAGTCAATAGAGTTAGAACGAACCAAATCTTTCAGTTGGTCACGGCGCCCCCTAGCACCGAACCCTCTAATATTCCAGAATAAGGCCCTCATTTATACGAAAGGTTCTTGATACATAGGCTCGACCTGCTGGGGGCCACACAGGTTTTAGATCGTTTATTAGTACCCCTCTTAGCAAGGCAGGATGAGGGCTGGCCACTACCAGCACCCGAAGCCTCCCCCACAACACAACCAGCATCCGCCACCCGTGAGGCAACAGCCTCTTTGGCTTTCGCAATGGTAGCTTGGGCCAGTTCATTAGCCCGAATAATAGCAAGGAGCGAACTGGGAGAGCCAACAGAAGTATCAACCACCAAACCCACGTCCGACATAATGTTTAAAAGATGATCATCAGACATCGAAGGTAAAACCACCCGAACCGGAGAAACAGCGACCGATGGGGATGGGGAGGTACCTGGGGGAGGGAGGTCCTTCGCCGCAGCCCGCTTCTCCGCCCTTTCCAGAATCGAGCCACCAGAATGTGACACTCGCCTACCTTTGCGGGCCGTGGACACCGGGGAGCGGATAGCAGGCGACCGCGCAGCAGGAGAGCCAGCGTGGGGGCCCGAGCGGGACATGGAGCCCAGATCATGATCAAGACGCCGACAGATCCCCGTCATAGATTGCTTCGAGCCCGAGGAGGTCCGGCTCTTAGCCGAGTACTTGCGAACTGAGGATTTCTTCTTCGAGGGGTGTTGTGATTCCACCATATCACGAGCAGGAGAGCCAGGGAGATCTTCAATACCCGAACGAGCGGGGGAGATAGGGCGAGCCGGGAGGTTGGAGCATGCAGCAGACACAGGAGTAGCCGAGCAGGGCGGAGCTTTAGGAAGATCAGCAGCAGCAAAGGGGGCCATCTGGAATGAAGGGAGAATCACTACATCTTCACGAGGAGCATCACCAGAAGGCGCTTGAGAATGAAACATCTCACGTTCTGAGTCTGCCAGGCTATCCCATTCAGATTGAGTGAAGCGGAGATTAGACCCAAAACTCTGATTGGGGCCACCAAAAGAACCATCCCCTTCCTTGTCATGTTTATCCGAAGGGTTAGCAGGAGGAGGGGGGAAGGTGGAGCATGAGCCACCATCGCCCCCTCCACCCGCACCCGCAACCTGATGCCATTGGGAGAGGGATAGACATCAATGAAGCCATGCACCCGATCAGGATCAACACACCAGACCTTCAACCGAGCAGGACCAACCTTGTTCAAAGACTCCTCATCCACCTCGATGGGTTTCCCAATCAAAACCCCAAAGGACATGAGGAAAACAGATGAGCGCAGACTAGCAGGTAGATCTTCAATCAACACGCACACTTGAGACAGAGGACCAACAGCAGTACCGTTGGATGCAGCCGCTTTGACAGAAACCACCAGTTGATTAAGAGGTAAGGTGAAGCTGGTGCAGGAAGCAATCATTCGCAGGCAATCTTTGGAGGGGAACACCATAGAGAAGTCAAACTCTGACAGCTGCACAACTTGCCAGTCCCAACTAGCCACATCCCAGATGCGAAGCCCTTCCAGCAGAGTTTGGGGGGAGATCTTTTGGTCTTTGACAGAGACAATAGCCGCATTGGACAGCGTAGGAGCCACCTCCCGAACAGGCAGGTCACCATCAAAAGCGAAGAAGGAGCAGCCAGGAAGACCCAGACCAAACTGGATGACCGCGGGAGGTTTCTGTCTATCCATGCAATTGACCGTGAGGTGACCATCAGAGCGACAAATCAAGCAGAATGGTGGATTGGTGCAGCGAGACTGAAAGTGGCCCGGTCTGTGGCAAGCGAAGCAGGTAAGCGCCGAGGGGTTGCTGTGGGAAGAGGGGGAGGGGCGGGATTGCTGCTGCAATTGGGGAGGAGGAAGGATCCCATCCCCAGAAGCCGGACCGGGCGGCCGACGCGCCGGCCCCGCGAAGGATCGAGGCGGCAGACGAAAACCAGATCCGGCCCCAAACGAGCGAGGAGGAGGGGGAGGTAGGGGCCGAGACGGGGCCGACGGACCACGCCCAACCCCCGGCGCCGGGAGGGAAGCCGAGGACGAAGACACCCCACCGACAGAAGCCACCGCCGCCTCCCACGTGTCCACCACCAGGGAAGGAGAGGGACCAGACCCAGAGCCCTGCAAGCCAGATCCAGTCACTCCCTCCTTCACCCGCTCCGGACCCGAAGCCCAGGCCTCGCGGGCATGAGCCGCCTGCTCGCGCGCCGCTTGCTCCGACTCCAGCTTGGAGCGGAGCGAAGCCTCAAGCTCCAGCTCCAGCGCGGAGGTGGGGGAATCCTCGCGGCGCCGTTTGCAACCAGAAAGCACCTCGCAGGAAGAACCCCTAGATTTGTCCATGGAGATC
>NC_041389.1:156285058-156349425 GCF_002162155.2 Triticum dicoccoides
TGATGATGCGACGGATGGGAAGACGATAGCGGCGTAAGTCAGCGGCGGACGCAGTAAACCCTAGCAGGGGGGGTATCGAGCCGCGAGGGATCCATAAATAGCCCGAGCGAGCCGTGCCCCCTGGGCCCGGCTCACCAAGTGGGCCGGAGAGGGACGGGGAGCCAGTAACCAGACGGGGGGCCCACCTGGGCCAAGAGAAACCAGCGGGGGGAAATCGATAACCGAAGAGAGGGAGGGGGAAGGCCCACTAGCCAGCACCGCCCCGACAGGCCCAGCAGGCCCACACGGGGAGCTGGCCCGCGAACAGGCGGCCACTACACAGAGATCTGGATCTAGGGAACACGGAGCGACCAGCGGCCCCACCGCCGCCACCGCCGGCGACGGAGCCCCCGCAGCCGGAGACGGAGAGGGATATGGAGAGCCTCCAAGCTCCCCATCAGGAGCACGACCCAAGACACCAAGCGCAGGAGACGTGGACGCAAACTTACCAGATCTACGCCGACGCCGCGAGACCCGGAACCAGCCGTCGGCCGACGGAGACACCCCCAACGGCTGGCCCCGACCCCCGGGGGCAAACTTACGAGGGCGAGGGGCGGCGCAGGCGACCGCCACCTCCCCAGCGCAGGCCACCGCACCACCGGGGGAGGAAGGCAGAGACCGCGAGTCCTCCTCATCCGACAACAGCGCCCAAAAATGAGATCCAAGAACCGGCAGTGAAGAGAGGGAAGGGGAGAGATCCACCTGCGAAGAAACAGGGGAGGATAGGGGAGGGGGAGCTACACCTGAAGGTGAGGGCGACCGGACGCCAGTCACCGGGGAAGGGCGGGGCGCAGATCTGCCGAGCCGAGGAGGAGAAGGGGAGGAAGGGTGGGGAGGGAGAGAGGGAAGAGGAGCCATCTGCTTTCATACATTTATAGCTCTAGTGCATATGTTGCATGGCAATCCCTACTCCTCGCATCAATATCGATTGAAAAGGCCTCTCCATTGCCTAACGATCCGCCGAGTTGATGTGAGACTTTCTCCACTTTTTTCTTCCCTTATATTCCTACCAACATATTCTATTCCACCCTAGTGCTAAGTCCATGACTCACGCTTGTGTATTGAGTGAAGTTGAAAATGCTGATGCAAGAAAAAGTATGATACAATTGCTTGGTTTGACACCGGGGTGCTCATGATTTGTACTTATGTTAGGAAGACAGAGTCATGCCATGCTTACATAATTCAACGAGTAGGGATAACATTCGTTAAGCGTCATGTATTTTGAGAAGTAATGATTATGTTCAAGTATTCATGGATATTATTATGTTGATATCAATTTCTTCATTATTTCTCAATATTCATAATGTAAAAAGATTACATGATCAACATGCTAGGTAGCATTAAACATCAAACATTCTGGGTTTTTTTCATTTACCTACTCGAGGACGAGGAGGAATTAAGCTTGGGGATGATAATACGTCTCCAATGTATCTATAATTTATTTATTGTTTCATGCTATTATATTATCAATCTTGTATGATTTATATGCAATTATATGTCATTTTGGGAACTAACCTATTAACCTAGTGCCTAGTGCCAGTTGTTGTTTTCTGCTTGTTTTTGGTTTTACACCACACGAAGTCCAAACATGATGAAACTTTCTAACGATTTTTCTGTACATAAGAGACCCTAGAAGCTTCGGAGGGAGTTCAGAAGAGAAACAAGGAGACGGCAAGACAACAGGGCGCGCCTTGATGTCTTGTGGGCCCCTCGTGGCTCCGTCTAACCTAATTCCAGCACTATAAATTCTAAGATATAGGAAAACCCCTAGATCAACCAAGGAAACAAATTTTCTGCCGCCGCAAGTCTGTGTTCTTCCGCGATCCTCTCTCTCTGATCTTCAATACAATGTTCTCCTTGGAGTTCTATTTGATGTAATCTTCTTCTGTTGTGCGTGTGTTCGGATCCGATGATTTGTGGGCTTATGATTAGATTATTCAATGAAAGTAATTTAGTCTTTTCTGAACTTTATTTTGTGTGATTGTTATAGCCATGTAATGCTTTCTGATCTATGAGTTTTCTTTGGCAAAGTTGATGAGTAGATCTTCAGTGGAACTGGTGCATAGTAGTAGGTTCAATCCTGTAGTTTCCTCACCCTGTGGCAGGAGGAGTAGCGAGGCACATATTTGTATTGTTGCTACTAAGGGGAAACGACGAGATTCAATCATATTGCTTGGTTTAATTCTATCTACATTATGTCATCATACTTGATGCATTACTCTGTCTGTTATGGACTTAATACATAGAGAAGCAAGCATAGAAGCGCTCTCGAAGTGGAGTAATAATAGTAGATGCAGGCAGGTGTCGGTCTACTTGTCATGGACATAATGCCTATATACATGATCATGCCATGAATAACGTCGTAACTATGCGCTTTTCTATCAGTTGCCCAACATTAATTTGTCTACCCACCGTATGCTATTTTTATGAGAGAGATGCCTCTAATGAAAACTATGGCCTCTGGGTCTATTTTAATCATATTACTAAAACCCTAAATATCTTGCTGCAATTTATTTACTTTTATTTTACTTTGCACTTTATCTATCTACTACTATCATATTTAATCCTTGCAATTAACGAGTACAAGGGGATCGACAACCCTCTTGCCCGTCTTGGGTGCAAGTATTTGCTCTTGTGTGTGTAGGTACTGCCAACGGTTGTTTGTGTGGATCTCCTATTTGTTCGATAACCTTGGTTCTCTACTGAGGGAGATACTATCCACCACTATATTTATTCAACCTTCCTCTTAGGGGAAAATTCCAACACGGCTCACAAGTAGCAGGTTGGTTAGGAGGGGCTTGGTGGTGGCCAGAATCGATCTCATGGCGGCTAGGTCAGTGAAGCAATGGCGAGCTTGCGGCGGAGCAGCCTTGCGGCGATGGGCGTCGTGAGGTTGGGGCTTTTGCTGAGGGGGTCGAGGTCTTGTTATAGGCGCGGTGGCGAGTCTCGGCGTGGCCGAGAGCGCGCGGGCGGAGATTGTGGGCGTGGGTGTGACCGTGTGAGGGCGTGCTCGTCGTGGTGTTGTGGGCGGTTGGCGCGAGGTGGGGGACAAGCTGATGCGTGGGTCCTGTGCATCAGTGGGGGATGACCTGATGCTGGCTTCCTGTTAGGCTGGCCTGGCTGGCTGGGCCTTTTTCTTTTTGTTTTATTTCTCTATTTTCTGTTTTTTCCTTTTTCTTTTTGGTTTCCCTTCTATAAATTTAAATAGACTTTGAATTTGAATTTTGTTCCAACAGTGAATATTTCCTAAATTCCTAATGGAATACTTGGGACGGTGTGAACTTTTTGTTTTGGCATTTTGGACATATATTTTCTACAACTTACATTTCCCATTTGAATTTGATTTCAAAACCAAATATGTTTCAAATTCATTTTAGAAAATGGCAAAGAATCAATGTCAGTATTTGGTCTTAGGGAATTTCTTTTCATGTCAAAATAAATGCAAGCCATTTTTGAATGATCTCCTTTGAATTTTGAATTGATTCCAAAATGAAACCCAATTCAATACTTAGGAGAATTATTTGGCTTGAATATTACTTGGGACTTATTAGGGATAGCCTTATGCCCATATAATATTTCAAAATGATTTGGTTTACACCAGAGGCTAGCTAGGTTTCAACTAGTTACATTGGGATTTTATCCCTTCTAGGCAAACAATCAAACAAGACAAAGTCAATCACAAGTATTACTAGGCATTCATGGTTGTTTCCTAGCAAAAACAATAATTCCCTGTGAATTTTCAACATACCAGATTTGGGGAAAATCTGGGATGTGACAATCTTTGTCACATGTGCGAGGACGACTTTTGTTGTTCGGAGCCTTTGGTGGCAACCGCGTATTGTCGAGGCTCGACTGCCTGCTTATACGTGCACGGTCTCACTTGTGTGTATCTCACATCAAGACTGTGCTACAAATTTAGCTACTGGGATCACGGAAAGTGGTGGCGACAACACATGATGAATTTGATGGTGCTTCCTGAGTACTCGTTCGGGCTCCGGTGTGAAAACTCTATGTCTGACTCTAATTGGTTTGCACCATTACCTCATTGAATGCATTGCTCAGACTTGATCTTCAGGATGAAAACCTAATATTTGGTCTTCGGTGATTGGATCTGATACGTCTCCAATGTATCTATAATTTTTTATTGTTCCATGCTATTATATTATCTGTTTTGGATGTTTTATATGCATTAATATGCTATTTTATATTATTTTTGGGTAACCCAGAGCCCAGTGCCAGTTTCTATTTTCCCCTTGTTTTTGAGTTTCGCAGAAAAGGAATATCAAACGAAGTCCAAACGGAATACAACTTTACGATGATTTTTCTTGGACCAGAAGACACACGTAGGACTTGAGAACCAAGGCAAAGGAGTCCCGAGGCCGCGGCAAGGGTGCAGGCGCGCCCCCTGCCTTGTGGGCCCCTTGAATCTCCTCTAACCCTATTCTTCGGCCTGTAAATTCAGAAATATTCCCGAACCACCAGAAGCATCCACGAAAATACTTTTCCGCCGCCACAACCTTCTGTTCCCATGAGATCCCATCTTGGGGCCTTTTCCGGTGATCTGTCGGAGGGGGACTCGATCACGGAGGGCATCTACATCAACCCTATCGCCCTTCCGATGAAGCGTGAGTAGTTTACCTCAGACCTACGGGTCCATAGCTAGTAGCTAGATGGCTTCTTCTCTCTCTATGATCTTCAATACCATGTTCTCCCCGATGTTCTTGGAGTTCTATCCGATGTAATATTCTTTTGCAGTGTGTTTGTCGAGATCTGATGAATTGTGGATTTATGATCAGATTATCCATGAATATTATTTGAATCTCCTCTGAATTCCTATATGCTTGATTTGATATCTTTGTATTCTCTTCGAATTATCGGTTTTGTTTGGCCAACTAGATTGGTATTTCTTGCAATGGGAGAGGTGCTTAGTTTTGGGTTCAATCTTGCGGTGTCCTCACCCAGTGACATAGATGCATGGGGTTTTCATATATTGTATTGTTTCCATCAAGGATAAAAAGATGGGGTTTTCATCATATTGCTCGAGTTTATCCCTCTACATCATGTCATCTTACTTAAGGCGTTACTCTGTTCTTTATGAAATTAATACTCTAGACGCATGCTGGATAGCGGTCGATGTGTGGAGTAATAGTAGTAGATGCAGAATCGTTTCGGTCTACTTGACACGGACGTGATGCCTATATGCATAATCATTGCCTTGTATATCGTCGTAACTTTGCGCTTTTCTATAAATTGCTCCGTTCTTTATGAACTTAACACTATAGCAACTTGAATAATCATACTTGATGATAAAACGTTGGTAGTTGCGGTTTAAGTCAAAACCTTAGAAGCCACGTAAAATAAAATTTTCCATAAACCGATTAGAGGCGTCTAACTTGGTTTTGCAGGATGTGCATGTGATGTGGTATAGCAATGCTCATATTCAATTTGATTATGTATGAGATGACTATATGATGTAATTAACATGACGTGCATGTCATGATTCGGCATGATGGCTGGAGCCATATGATTGCACTTTAATGACCTGCGTGTCAACCTTAAGTAATGCATTTATTTTTCCCGCTATGGAGATAGCAATATTATCTGGTGCATCAAAAAGGTGGTGGCAATCTTCGCAAAGGTGAACACCAACGCGAATGCTGGAGACGAAGAAATACTTGACTTCTCCGTCAGAAGAGGCTATACCACATCATGCTATTATGAATTGTCTGAGATTTTTATCCCTCTTGATGCACCCTTCTTGATTGCGAGGTAGTCGCTTTTATTAGGGTGATCTCTCACTTAAAATATCAAAGTAGTTAGTGTTCACCCAAGTGTAGCACCGTCTGAAATTCGTATCTTTTCGGGGTGCGCCATGTACACATGAGCACGAACGAATCGAGAGGAATGAGGCGGGTGACGTCAGACCTCGCAGCAAGACCACTTGGTTGTCTTTGACGTTCAGGAGGGAGAGTCCTGAGCTCGGAACACGCCCATCGAAAGATGAACAAGAATCACATAGAGATGTGATTGGCAAGTTGGCCTACCAATTGAAATTCGTGTCATCAGTGATGAATCCGTCAATGACATCGAATAGAAATATGGATCTTGAATCACTCTAAATCAATTATGAGAGATATTGATTTGGGTGGGAGCGCACTTTAGAATAAAACTATTTATTCACTAGTGCAAATTTCATTATAAACAAAGTCTAAAGTGAAACTTGTGTTTTCCGTTGTAGATCAAATGGCTCGCAACACCACATTCAACTTAGGCCCGATGTTAGAGAAAGAGAAGTTAGCTGCAACTGGAAACAACTATGCAGACTGGGTCCGCAACCTGAGGATTGTCCTCGGGAGCGCTAAGAAGTTGTATGTGCTAGAGTATGATCTTCCAGCTAAACCCGCGGCAGAGGCCCCGGAAGATGTACAAAATGTCTGGGCCACTAAGGATGATGATCACAACTTAGTGCAGTGCCTCATGCTAGGTTGTATGAGTCTAGAGCTTCAAAAACGTTTTGAATTCCATAAACCCCTTGGTATGATCCGGGAATTGGATGCTCTGTACAGGGAAACCGCAAAGTCTGAACGATATGATATCATGAAGGCTTTGATGGATTGCAAGAAGGCTGAGGGTAGTTCAGTTGGCGAACACGTGGTCAAAATGATTGGCTATGCTGAAAGGCTTAAAACCCTGGAATTTCCACTTCCACCTGGCCATATGATGGACATGTTGCTTTCTTCACTCCCCCCGTCTTACGACAGTTTTGTCATGAACTACAACATGACAGGGATGGAGAAGACACCGGAAGAGGTGCTCGCCATGCTGAAAACTACAGAAGGAGGACTGCGGAAAAATCGCAAGCAAGTGTTGCTTGTGAATAAAACCGCCAGTTTCAAAAAGAATAAAGGCAAGCCAAAGAAGGGCAAGGGCACCGGTAAGACCGGCTCCCAAAGCAACTCTAAGGGCGGAGCCAAGAATGAAACTGAGTGCTTCTACTGCAAGGGCACAGGACACTGGAAGAGAAACTGCAAGAAGTATCTGGAAGATAAGAAGACCGGGAAAACCGGAAAAGGTATAATTGTTATACAAGTTAATGTCATTGACGTTTTGCTTGCTAGCGAAAATTCTAAGTCTTGGGTATTTGATACCGGATCGGTTGCTCACATTTGCAACTCGATAAAGGGGCTTCAGAAGGTGCGCAAGCTAGCAAAGAATGAAGTCGTGATGCGCGTCGGGAATGGCGCTGGGATCACCGCTCAAGCCGTCGGCATTATGCCTCTATGTCTCCCTTCAGGATTTATCTTAGAACTAAGTAACTGTTATTTTGTTCCACTGTTGTGTAGAAACATTATCTCCGGATCATGTTTGGTACACGATGGGTATTTGTACAAGTCTGAGAACAATGGTTGTTCACTTTATTGTAAGGATATGTTTTATGGATTTGCACCCATTGTTGGGGGCCTTTTCATACTAAATCTTGAATGTGGAAATGATGTCTTTAACGTGAATGCTAAACGCCTTAAGAAGGCTGATACCACCACCACTTTCATGTGGCACTGTCGGCTTGGCCACATCGGAAAGAAACGCATGCAAAAACTCCATAAAGATGGAGTTTTACCATCTTTTGATTCTGAGTCATTTGACACATGTGAAGCTTGCCTGATGGGGAAAATGACCAAGACGCTGTTCACGGGTCATCCTGAACGGGCGGGTGAATTATTGGAAATAATACATAGTGATGTCTGTGGTCCGATGAACACAGGCGCACGGGGTGGGTATTTCTACTTTGTGACTTTTACTGATGATTTGAGTAGGTATGGCTATATCTAATTAATGAAACATAAGTCGGAAACCTTTGAAAAGTTCAAAGAATTTCATAATGAGGTAGAAAATCATCGTAATAAAAAGATTAAGTTTCTGCGGTCTAATCGTGGAGGCGAATATCTTAGTCATGAGTTTGGCCAATATCTGAGTGACTGTGGAATCATTTCACAGCTTACGCCTCCCGAAACTCCACAGAGAAATGGAGTATCAGAACGACGTAACCGAACCTTGTTGGACATGGTAAGGTCAATGATGTCTCTTACAAATCTTCCGATATCTTTTTGGGGTCACGCACTGGAAACTGCCGCTCACACACTTAACAGAGCACCGTCTAAATCAGTTGAGACGACACCATACGAGTTATGGAACAGGAAGAAACCCGGGTTGTCGCATCTCAGGATTTGGGGTTGTGAGGTATACGTAAAACGTTTACAACCTACCAAACTTGATCCCAGATCAGATAAATGTTACTTTGTAGGTTATCCCAAGGAAACAATTGGGTATTCCTTCTACCACCCGTCCGATAACAAAGTGTTTGTTGCCAGAAATGGACAATTTCTTGAGAAAGAGTTTCTCACCAAAGATCTTAGTAGGAGGACAGTACAACTTGATGAGATTAGTGAATCTTCGGCAACTGTCTATGTGGCTAAGGAACCAGAAGAAATTCCGCTAATTATCCCTGCAACTGAGCCAGAAGTTGTCGCATATGATGCGGAGACTTCAGACAATATTGTAACTGAACCGCGCAGATCAGGTAGGGCTATCCAGCCACCTGAGTGGTTTCATAATGAAATCTTCATTCTTGAAGACGATGAACCTGCGCACTACAAGGAAGCGATGGCGGGGCCCAGCTCAAAGGAATGGCACAAGGCCATGAAATCCGAAATGGAATCCATGTATGAAAACCAAGTTTGGAACTTGGAAGAACTTCCGAAAGGTGTAAAGCCCATTGGTTGTAAATGGATATTCAAAAGAAAGACAGACGCAGATGGTAACATTACTATCCACAAAGCTAGACTTGTCGCGAAAGGGTTCACGCAAGTTCCAGGAGTGGACTACGATGAGACTTTCTCGCCCGTAGCTATGCTTAGGTCTGTTCGGATATTACTAGCAATTGCTGCTTATTTCGATTATGAAATATGGCAGATGGATGTCTAAACGGCTTTCCTAAATGGAAACCTCAAAGAGGATGTATACATGATACAGCCAGAAGGTTTTGTCGTTCATAAGGATGCTGGAAAGGTATGCAAACTTCAGAAAGCCATTTATGGTCTGAAGCAAGCGTCAAGGAGCTGGAACATTCGTTTTGATGAAGTGGTCAAGAATTTGGCTTCATCAGGAATGACGAAGAATCTTGTGTTTACAAGAAGTTTAGTGGGAGCGCAAAAGCATTTCTAATCTTGTATGTGGATGACATATTGTTGATTGGAAATGACGTGAATTTTCTTAGTGAAATAAAAGACTCGTTGAAAAGGAGGTTTTCAATGAAAGACTTAGGTGAAGCGGCATATGTATTGGGCATCAGAATCTATAGAGATAGATCAAAACACCTGATAGCGCTTAGCCAAAGCACGTACATTGACAAGGTGTTGAAAAGGTTCAACATTGAGAACTCCAAGAAGGGCCTTCTCCCCATGTCACTTGGCACAGTGCTTTGTAAGAATCAGTGTCCTCAGAGTCTCGATGAGAGAGTGCAAATGAATGATGTTCCATATGCCTCGGCAGTTGGTTCTATTATGTATGCCATGCTATGTACAAGACCGGACGTTTCCTATGCGCTAAGTGTTAGCAGCTGGTACCAAAGTGATCCAAGATTGGAACACTGGGCCGCAGTCAAGGGTATTCTTAAGTACCTCAGAAGGACCAAGGATTTACTCCTTGTGTACGGAGGTGATGAAGAGCTCATTGTAAGTGGTTACACTGATGCAGGCTTCATGACTGATCCAGATGACTTCAAATCTCAATCAGGCTATGTTTTCATATTGAATGGTGGCGCAGTTGATTGGAAAAGTTCCAAACAAAAGACTGTGGCGGATTCTACAACGGAGGCGGAATATGTTGCTGCTTCAGAAGCCTCCAAGGAGGCGGTATGGATCAAGCAATTTCTTGAAAACCTTGGTGTGGTTCCTAGTGCCTAGGACCCGGTGGAGATCTATTGTGATAATAGTGGCGCTGTGGCTCAGGCAAGGGAGCCAAGTTCGCATCATAAGACAAGACATATTCAACGCAAATATAAACTCATTCGACATCATGTCGAAGAGGGTTTAGTGAAAGTACGCAAAGTTCACACGGATCTGAATGTGTGAGACCCGATGACGAAGCCTCTACCACGAGCAAAGCATGAGCAACACCGGATAGCCATTGGTGTTAGGGAAGCCTTGTAACTGGATTATGACTCTAGTGCAAGTGGGAGTCTGTAGGAGATATGCCCTAGAGGCAGTAATATCAGTTATTTTGTATCTCCAAAGTTTGTAATGAATGTTTAGCTTCCATGCTATAACTGCAATGATTCTCGAGTCTGCAATATCCACGAGGCTCGGAGGAAAACTCATGTGCACGTGTGGTATACTAAACGGTAAAATGTATTCCTAGTCTTGCCTCTAAGATTGTCTCATGTATTGCATGATGATCATGTTTTCCTGATCATGGGCATGTCTATGCTGGCAATTATGAGGGCACGATGTTGGTAGAACATTTGTGTTGAATCGACCCATTTTGATGTTATGCTATGAGATACATTCGTCACAAGTTAATGGTTAGTAACACAGAGAAGTTAATGTTTGCATAATTCCTTAGACCATGAGAGTATCGGGTTCCTTCATACTTGCTTCGTGTACTTTGCGGTTTGTTAAATGTCATCCGTAACTGGGTGGCTATTACGGCGGCTTACGGGTTCACAGAAAAGTATGGCAAGTATCAAGATAGCTCAAGATTGGAATTTGCTCCTCCGACGATGGAGAGATATACTCGGGCCCTCTCGGTGTAACGGTATCCATCATCGTCTGGCCAGACACATTGTGATTTGACCACTGGGATGCCAGAACACGGAAACGAGAAAAGAGAACAAAACCGGTAATGAGGTAACTTGCATGCTGGACAAATTGTTGATCCACAGGAATGCAATAAGTCTCACCTCGGGTGTTTGTGACATATCGGGAAGCAAAAGGAATAGCTCACTGCAACTGGAGGTTCACTCGAATATTTATTCGTGTGGGTATAGGGGTCAATATGGGTGTCCACAACTCCGATGTTGATCATTGATCGGAAGGGGTTCCGGGTCATGTACTTGACCGAACCTATAGGGTCACACGCTTAAGGGTCATCTATCTGATGAATACTAGACAGGGAGTCTGAGAGAAAATCACCGGAAAAAAATTCGGACACCGGAATGGTTTCGGATAGCGGAATCGTACCGCACAGAGAGGTCATCGGATAAGTTTTGATGATACCGAAAAGTTGTTTCGGGATATACCATTAAGTCAAATTTGTTTCGGCACATGCCTGATAATTTTTGGAGGGTGCCAGAATCATTCTGGAAGCTTTTTGGAATTTTCTGATATAAAAACCGGAAATGTTCCGGAGCTGCCGGAGCTACCTCAGATGCGTTTCGCACATGAAAATCACTAAAACCGGAATTGTTTCGGAATGCGTTGAAAATCATTTTAGCGGGTAGTGGAAATGTTCTTATCCCACATAAATATTTTCAGTTCCATCAGACGCCGAAAAATGTCGTCGTGAATAGTGAAAGTGCTTTTGGGGATATTTATGTAGAGCCACCTTTTTGGACTTGGTCAAAGTTCTAGAAGGTAGTGGCTTACAAGGGAAGGAACCCCATTGTGGGTGGCCCCCTAGGGGTGGCCAGCCATGGGTGGTGGAGCTCCTTGGAGCTCCACATGGCATCCCATTTTTACCTTAACACCCTCATGTGTGACCTAATGCATGGGGTTTTTGGTAAAAATGTGGAGGCACACTACCCCTTGGTTTTCCTAAAAATAGAGGAGGTGAGGGCTGCCATATCTTCATCCCTTGCTCTCATACACATGCCATGCATTATCTGGCTTCTTCTCTCCCTCCCACGAAAAGAGTTTCGTAGAGCCGTAAGGCTATCTGGGTTCCGGCAGGAACTAGTTCTGGACGGCGAAGCCCTGCCGGATAGCTGACACCGTATGTGTGCAACCCCGTAGAGAGATTGTAGTTTCGATCTTTTGCCCAAGGGGCTGTTCGAGTGTCCTCCCGAAGGGTTGTCCGAGTATTCGTCCGAGTTTCGAGCGTCCTCCCGAAGGGCTGTCCGCGACATCGTCCGGGGGACTGTCCGACTGCCTCCCGAAGGGCTGTCTGGAGAGGGAGTACATCCTCGCGGTTGGGAGGTTGTAAATCCTAGCTGCGGGGATCTGCACCGACGATCTACATCGACTCTTCTTCCGCTGCGCTTCGAGTCGGTACGGATCAGATCAAACCTTGTATGCAGTCTCCATAGTGGTCCTGGGCGTGCTCGCTATACCGAAAATTTTCATTTTCCGTTGCGTTCCCCTACAGTGGAATCAAGAGCCATGCTATGCGTAGATGCAGGTTACGATCTAGAATACATGGAGATGTATGGGTATTGCATAATATAATTTTGGAGTAGATGAGATCTATTGCCGAAAATTATTTATGCGGGTGACAGATGAAATCTGTTACCCGACGTTCTTGTTGCTTCCCTAGAATTTGCATTTGCTCAATCTCGAGACAGCATGGTGGAATTTGACAAAGTTCTGGCAATCCGTGATCCTGATTGATCATGGAAGTGCTATCAGTTCTTTGGGTTCTACCATAGTCAAAAGAAAGATGAAATTCGCGGATGAAAGGGCATTGCAGATATGATCTGCACGGGGGTCATGCGTACAACGAAGTTTAGCATGGGGCTTGAGATTTAATTATCTCATGTTTCATACACCCCGAGATGTTAATCTAGCAACTTGAATAATCATACTTGATGATAAAACGTTGGTAGCTACGGTTTAAATCAAAACCTTAGAAGCCACGTAAAGTAAAATTTTCCATAAACCGATTAGAGACGTCTAACTTGGTTTTGCAGGATGTGCATGTGATGTGGTATAGCAATGCTCATATTCAATTTGATTATGTATGAGATGACTATATGATGTAATTAACATGACCTGCGTGTCATGATTCGGCATGATGGCTAGAGCCATATGATTGCACTTTAATGACCTGTGTGTCAACCTTAAGTAATGCATTTATTTTTCCCGCTATGGAGATAGCAATATTATCTGGTGCATCGACAAGGTGGTGGCAATATCCGCAAAGGTGAACACCGACGCGAATGCCGGAGACGAAGAAATACTTGACTTCTTCGTCAGAAGAGGCTATACCATATCATGCTATTATGAATTTCCTGAGATGTTTATCCCTCTTGATGCACCCTTCTTGATTGCGCGGTAGTCGCTTTCATTAGGGTGATCTCTCACTTAAAATATCAAAGTAGTTAGTGTTCACCCAAGTGTAGCACCGTCTGAAATTCGTATCTTTTCGGGGTGCGCCATGTACACATGAGCACGAACGAATTGAAGGAATGAGGCGGGTGAGGTCAGACCTCGCAGCAAGACCACTTGGTTGTCTTTGACATTCAGGCGGGAGAGTCCTCAGCTCGGAACACGCCCATCGAAAGATGAACAAGAATCACATAGAGATGTGATTGGCAAGTTGGCCTACCGATTGAAATTCGTGTCATCAGTGATGAATCCGTCAATGACACCGAATAGAAATATGGATCTTGAATCACTCTAAATCAATTATGAGAGATATTGATTTGGGTGGGAGCGCACTTTAGAATAAAACTGTTTATTCACTAGTGCAAATTTCATTATAAATAAAGTCTAAAGTGAAACTTGTGTTTTCCGTTGTAGATCAAATGGCTCGCAACACCGCATTCAACTTAGGCCCGATGTTAGAGAAAGATAAGTTAGCTGCAACTGGAAACAACTATGCAGACTGGGTTCGCAACCTGAGGATTGTCCTCAGGAGCGCTAAGAAGTTGTATGTGCTAGAGTATGATCTTCCAGCTAAACCCGCGGCAGAGGCCCCAGAAGATGTACAAAATGTCTGGGCCACTAAGGATGATGATCACAACTTAGTGCAGTGCCTCATGCTAGCTTGCATGAGTCCAGAGCTTCAAAAACGTTTTGAATTCCATAAACCCCTTGGTATGATCCGGGAATTGGATGCTCTGTACAGGGAAACCGCAAAGTCTGAACGATATGATATCATGAAGGCTTTGATGGATTGCAAGAAGGCTGAGGGTAGTTCAGTTGGCGAACACATGGTCAAAATGATTGGCTATGCTGAAAGGCTTAAAACCCTGGAATTTCCACTTCCACCTGGCCATATGATGGACATGTTGCTTTCTTCACTCCCCCCGTCTTACGACGATTTTGTCATGAACTACAACATGAAAGGGATGGAGAAGACACCGGAAGAGGTGCTCGCCATGCTGAAAACTATAGAAGGAGGACTGCGGAAAAATCGCAAGCAAGTGTTGCTTGTATATAAAACCGCCAGTTTCAAAAAGAAGAAAGGCAAGCCAAAGAAGGGCAAGGGCACCGGTAATACCGGCTCCCAAAGCAACTCTAAGGGCGGAGCCAAGAATGAAACTGAGTGCTTCTACTGCAAGGGCACAGGACACTGGAAGAGAAACTGCAAGAAGTATCTGGAAGATAAGAAGACCGGGAAAACCGGAAAAGGTATAATTGTTATACAAGTTAATGTCATTGACGTTTTGCTTGCTAGCGAAAATTCTAAGTCTTGGGTATTTGATACCGGATCGGTTGCTCACATTTTCAACTCGATAAAGGGGCTTCAGAAGGTGCGCAAGCTAGCAAAGAATGAAGTCGTGATGTGCGTCGGGAATGGCGCTGGGATCACCGCTCAAGCCGTCGGCATTATGCCTCTACGTCTCCCTTCAGGATTTATCTTAGAACTAAGTAACTATTATTTTGTTCCACTGTTGTGTAGAAACATTATCTCCGGATCATGTTTGGTACACGATGGGTATTTGTACAAGTCTGAGAACAATGGTTGTTCACTTTATTGTAAGGATATGTTTTATGGATTTGCACCCATTGTTGGGGGCCTTTTCATACTAAATCTTGAATGTGGAAATGATGTCTTTAACATGAATGCTAAACGCCTTAAGAAGGCTGATACCACCACCACTTTCATGTGGCACTGTCGGCTTGGCCACATCGGAAAGAAACGCATGCAAAAACTCCATAAAGATGGAGTTTTACCATCTTTTGATTTTGAGTCATTTGACACATGTGAAGCTTGCCTGATGGGGAAAATGACCAAGACGCCGTTCACGGGTCATCCTGAACGGGCGGGTGAATTATTGGAAATAATACATAGTGATGTCTGTGGTCCGATGAACACAGGCGCACGGGGTGGGTATTTCTACTTTGTGACTTTTACTGATGATTTGAGTAGGTATGGCTATATCTAATTAATGAAACATAAGTCGGAAACCTTTGAAAAGTTCAAAGAATTTCATAATGAGGTAGAAAATCATCGTAATAAAATGATTAAGTTTCTGCGGTCTAATCGTGGAGGCGAATATCTTAGTCATGAGTTTGGCCAATATCTGAGTGACCGTGGAATCATTTCACAGCTTACGCCTCCCGAAACTCCACGGAGAAATGGAGTATCAGAACGACGTAACCGAACCTTGTTGGACATGGCAAGGTCAATGATGTCTCTTACAAATCTTCCGATATCTTTTTGGGGTCACGCACTGGAAACTGCCGCTCACACACTTAACGGAGCACCGTCTAAATCAGTTGAGATGACACCATACGAGTTATGGAACGGGAAGAAACCCGGGTTGTCGCATCTCAGGATTTGGGGTTGTGAGGTATATGTAAAACGTTTACAACCTACCAAACTTGATCCCAGATCAGACAAATGTTACTTTGTAGGTTATCCCAAGGAAACAATTGGGTATTCCTTCTACCACCCGTCCGATAACAAAGTGTTTGTTGCCAGAAATGGACAATTTCTTGAGAAAGAGTTTCTCACCAAAGATCTTAGTAGGAGGACAGTACAACTTGATGAGATTAGTGAATCTTCGGCAACTGTTTATGTGGCTAAGGAACCGGAAGAAATTCCGCTAATTATCCCTGCAACTGAGCCAGAAGTTATCGCATATGATGCGGAGACTTCAAACAATGTTGTAATTGAACCGCGCAGATCAGGTAGGGATATCCAGCCACCTGAGTGGTTTCATAATGAAATCTTCATTCTTGAAGACGATGAACCTGCACACTACAAGGAAGCGATGGCGGGGCCCAGCTCAAAGGAATGGCACAAGGCCATGAAATCCGAAATGGAATCCATCTATGAAAACCAAGTTTGGAACTTGGAAGAACTTCCGGAAGGTGTAAAGCCCATTGGTTGTAAATGGATATTCAAAAGAAAGACAGACGCAGATGGTAACATTACTATCCACAAAGCTAGACTTGTCGCGAAAGGGTTCACGCAAGTTCCAGGAGTGGACTACGACGAGACTTTCTCGCCCGTAGCTATGCTTAGGTCTGTTCGAATATTACTAGCAATTGCTGCTTATTTCGATTATGAAATATGGCAGATGGATGTCAAAACGGCTTTCCTAAATGGAAACCTCAAAGAGGATGTATACATGATACAGCCAGAAGGTTTTGTCGTTCATAAGGATGCTGGAAAGGTATGCAAACTTCAGAAAGCCATTTATGGTGTGAAGCAAGCGTCAAGGAGCTGGAACATTCGTTTTGATGAAGTGGTCAAAGAATTTGGCTTCATCAGGAATGACGAAGAATCTTGTGTTTACAAGAAGTTTAGTGGGAGCGCAAAAGCATTTCTAATCTTGTATGTGGATGACATATTGTTGATTGGAAATGACGTGAATTTTCTTAGCGAAATAAAAGACTCATTGAAAAGGAGGTTTTCAATGAAAGACTTAGGTGAAGCGGCATATGTATTGGGCATCAGAATCTATAGAGATAGATCCAAATGCCTGATAGCGCTTAGCCAAAGCACGTAAATTGACAAGGTGTTGAAAAGGTTCAACATGGAGAACTCCAAGAAGGGCCTTCTCCCCATGTCACCTGGCACAGTGCTTTGCAAGAATCAGTGTCCTCAGACTCTCGATGAGCGAGTGCAAATGAATGATGTTCCATATGCCTCGGCAGTTGGTTCTATTATGTATGCCATGCTATGTACAAGACCAGACATTTCCTATGCGCTAAGTGTTAGCAGCCGGTACCAAAGTGATCCAAGATTGGAACACTGGGCCGCAGTCAAGGGTATTCTTAAGTACCTCAGAAGGACCAAGGATTTACTCCTTGTGTACGGAGGTGATGAAGAGCTCATTGTAAGTGGTTACACTGATGCAGGCTTCATGACTGACCCAGATGACTTCAAATCTCAATCAGGCTATGTTTTCATATTGAACAGTGGCGCAGTTGATTGGAAAAGTTCCAAACAAAAGACTGTGGCGGATTCTACAACGGAGGCGGAATATGTTGCTGCTTCAGAAGCCTCCAAGGAGGCGGTATGGATCAAGCAATTTCTTGAAAACCTTGGTGTGGTTCCTAGTGCCCAGGACCAGGTGGAGATCTATTGTGATAATAGTGGCGTCGTGGCTCAGGCAAGGGAGCCAAGTTCGCATCATAAGACAAGACATATTCAACGCAAATATAAACTCATTCGACATCATGTCGAAGAGGGTTTAGTGAAAGTACGCAAAGTTCACACGGATCTGAATGTGTCAAACCCGATGACGAAGCCTCTACCACAAGCAAAGCATGAGCAACACCGGATAGCCATTGGTGTTAGGGAAGCCATGTAACTGGATTATGACTCTAGTGCAAGTGGGAGTCTGTAGGAGATATGCCCTAGAGGCAGTAATATCAGTTATTTTGTATCTCCAAAGTTTGTAATGAATGTTTAGCTTCCATGCTATAACTGCAATGATTCTTGAGTCTGCAATATCCACGAGGCTCGGAGGAAAACTCATGTGCGCGTGTGGTATACTAAACGGTAAAATGTATTCCTAGTCTTGCCTCTAAGACTGGCTCATGTATTGCATGATGATCATGTTTTCCTGATCATGGGCATGTCTATGCTGGCAATTATGAGGGCACAATGTTGGTAGAACATTTGTGTTGAATTGACCCATTTTGTTGTTATGCTATGAGATACATTCGTCACAGTTAATGGTTAGTAACATAGAGAAGTTAATGTTTGCATAATTCCTTAGACCATGAGAGTATCGGGTTCCTTCATACTTGCTTCGTGAACTTTGGGGTTTGTTAAACGTCATCCGTAACTGGGTGGCTATTACGGCGGCTTACGGGTTCATAGAAAAGTATGGCAAGTAACAAGATAGCTCAAGATTGGAATTTGCTCCTCCGACGATGGAGAGATATACTTGGGCCCTCTCGGTGTAACGGTATCCATCATCATCTGGCCAGACACATTGTGATTTGACCACTGGGATGCCAGAACACGGAAAAAAAAGAGAACAAAACCGGTAACGAGGTAACTTGCATGCTGGACAAATTGTTGATCCACAGGAATGCAATAAATCTCACCTCGGGTGTTTGTGACATATCGGGAAGCAAAAGGAAAAGCTCACTGCAACTGGAGGTTCACTCGAATATTTATTCGTGTGGGTATAGGGGTCAATATGGGTGTCCACGGCTCCGATGTTGATCATTGATCGGAAGGGGTTCCGGGTCATGTCTATACTTGACCGAACCTATAGGGTCACAAGCTTAAGGGTCATCTATCTGATGAATACTAGACAGGGAGTCTGAGAGAAAATCATCGAAAAAAGTTTCGGACACCAGAATGGTTTCACACAGCGGAATCGTACCGCACAGAGAGGTCATCGGATAAGTTTTGATGATACCGAAAAGTTGTTTCGGGATATACTATTAAGTCAAATTTGTTTTGGCGCATGCCTGATAATTCTTGGAGGGTGCTAGAATCATTCTGGAAGCTTTTTGGAATTTTCTGATATAAAAACCGGAAATGTTCCGGAGCTGCCGGAGCCACCTCAGATGCGTTTCGCAGATGAAAATCACTGAAACCGGAATTGTTTCGGAACGCATTGAAAATCATTTTAGTGGGTATTGGAAATGTTCTTAGCCCACATAAATATTTTCAGTTCAATCAGACGCTGAAAAATGTCGTCGTGAATAGTGAAAGTGCTTTTTGGGATATTTATGTAGAGCCACCTTTTTGGACTTGGTCAAAGTTCTAGAAGGTAGTGGCTTACAAGGGAAGGAACCCCATTTGGGGGGGGCTAGGGGTGGCCGGCCATGGGTGGTGGAGCTCCTTGGAGCTCCACATGGCATCCCATTTTTACCTTAACACCCTCATGTGTGACCTAATGCATGGGGTTTTTGGTAAAAATGTGGAGGCACACTACCCCTTGGTTTTCCTATAAATAGAGGAGGTGAGGGGTGCCATCTCTTCATCCCTTGCTCTCATACACATGCCATGCATTATGTGGCTTCTTTTCTCCCTCCCACGAAAAGAGTTTCGTAGAGACGTAAGGTTGTCTGGGTTCCGGCAGGAACTAGTTCTGGACGGCGAAGCCCTGCCGGATAGCTGACACCGTATGTGTGCAACCCCGTAGAGAGATTGTAGTTTCGATCTTTTGCCCGAGGGGCTGTTCGAGTGTCCTCCCGAAGGGCTGTCCGAGTCTTCGTCCGAGTTTCGAGCGTCCTCCCGAAGGGCTGTCCGTGACATCGTCCGGGGGACTGTCCGACCACCTCCCAAAGGGCTGTCCGGAGAGGGAGTACATCCTCGCGGTTGGGAGGTTGTAAATCCTAGCTGCGGGGATCTGCACCGACGATCTACACCGACTCTTCTTCCGCTGCGCTTCGAGTCGATACGGATCAGATCAAACCTTGTATGCAGTCTCCATAGTGGTCCTGAGCGTGCTCGCTATACCGAAAATTTTCGTTTTCCGTTGCGTTCCCCTATAGCGAGGTGGGGGCGAGCTTATGCGTGGGTCCTCTGCGTCAGTGGGGGATGACCTGATGCTGGCTTGCTGTTAGGCTGGCCTGGCTGGCTGGGCCTTTTTCTTTTTGTTTTATTTCTCTGTTTTTTGTTTGTCCTTTTTCTTTTTGGTTTCCCTTCTATAAATTTAAATAGACTTTGATTTTGAATTTTGTTCCAAAACTGAATATTTCGTAAATTCCTAATGGAATACTTGGGACGGTGTGAACTTTTTGTTTTGGCATTTTGGACATATATTTTCTACAACTTACATTTCCCATTTGAATTTGATTTCAAAACCAAATATGTTTCAAATTAATTTTAGAAAATGGCAAAGAATCAATGTCAGTATTTGGTCTTAGGGAATTTCTTTTCATGTCAAAATAAATGCAAGCCATTTTTGAATGATCTCCTTTGAATTTTGAATTGATTCCAAAATGAAACCCAATTCAATACTTAGGAGAATTATTTGGCTTGAATATTACTTGGGACTTATTAGGGATAGCCTTATGCCCATATAATATTTCAAAATGATTTGGTTTACACCAGAGGCTAGCTAGGTTTCAACTAGTTACATTGGGATTTTATCCCTTCTAGGCAAACAATCAGACAAGACAAAGTCAATCACAAGCATTACTATGCATTCATGGTTGTTTCCTAGCAAAAACAATAATTCCCTGTGAATTTTCAACATACCAGATTTGGGGAAAATCTGGGATGTGACAATCTTTGTCACATGTGCGAGGACGACTTTTGTTGTTCGGAGCCTTTGGTGGCAACCGCGTATTGTCGAGGCTCGATTGCCTGCTTATACGTGCACGGTCTCACTTGTGTGTATCTAACATCAAGACTGTGCTACAAATTTAGCTACTGGGATCGCGGAAAGTGGTGGCGACAACACATGATGAATTTGATGGTGCTTCCTGAGTACTCGTTCTCGGGCTCCGGGGTGAAAACTCTATGTCTGACTCTAATTGGTTTGCATCATTACCTCATTGAAGGCATTGCTCAGACTTGATCTTCAGGATGAAAACCTAATATTTGGTCTTCGGTGATTGGATCTGATACGTCTCCAATGTATCTATAATTTTTTATTGTTCCATGCTATTATATTATCTGTTTTGGATGTTTTATATGCATTAATATGCTATTTTATATTATTTTTGGGTAACCCAGAGCCCAGTGCCAGTTTCTGTTTTCCCCTTGTTTTTGAGTTTCGCAGAAAAGGAATATCAAACGGAGTCCAAACGGAATACAACTTTACGATGATTTTTCTCTGACCAGAAGACACACGTAGGACTTGAGAACCAAGTCAAAGGAGTCCCGAGGCGGCGGCAAGGGTGCAGGGCGCGCCCCCTGCCTTGTGGGCCCCTTGTAGCTCCTCTAACCCTATTCTTCGGCCTATAAATTCAAAAATATTCGCGAACCACCAGAAGCATCCATGAAAGTACTTTTCCGCCGCCGCAACCTTCTATTCCCGTGAGATCCCATCTTGGGGCCTTTTCCGGCGATCTGCCGGAGGGGGACTCGATCACGTAGGGCATCTAAATCAACCCTATTGACCTTCCGATGAAGCGTGAGTAGTTTACCTCAGACCTACGGGTCCATAGCTAGTAGCTAGATGGCTTCTTCTCTCTCTATGATCTTCAATACCATGTTCTCCCCGATGTTCTTGGAGTTCTATCCGATGTAATATTCTTTTGCGGTGTGTTTGTCGAGATCCGATGAATTGTGGATTTATGATCAGATTATCCATGAATATTATTTGAATCTCCTCTGAATTCTTATACGCGTGATTTGATATCTTTGTATTTCTCTTCGACTTATCAGTTTGGTTTGGCCAACTAGATTGGTATTTCTTGCAATGGGAGAGGTGCTTAGTTTTGGGTTCAATCTTGCGGTGTCCTCACCCAGTGACATAGTAGGGGTAGCGAGGCACGTATTGTATTGTTGCCATCAAGGATAAAAGGATGGGGTTTTCATCATATTGCTCGAGTTTATCCCTCTACATCATGTCATCTTACTTAAGGCGTTACTCCGTTCTTTATGAACTTAATACTGTAGAGCATGCTGGATAGCGGTCGATGTGTGGAGTAATAGTAGTAGATGCAGAATCGTTTCGGTCTACTTGACACGGACGTGATGCCTATATGCATAATCATTGCCTTGTATATCGTCATAACTTTGCGCTTTTCTATCAATTGCTCGACAGTAATTTGTTCACCCACCGTATTATTTGCCTTCAAGAGAGAAGCCTCTAGTGAAACCTATGGCCCCCGGGTCTATTTTCCATCGTATATTTTCAGATCTATAAACCAAAAAACCCAAAAATATCTTGCTGCAATTTATTTACTTTTATTTAGTTCTACGTTTTAGTAATCTTTTATACCTATCTTTATTAGATCTCACCATTGCAATTGACCGTGAAGGGATTGACAACCCATTTATCGCGTTGGGTGCAAGTGTTTGATTGTTTGTGCAGGTGCATAGATTGGAGATTTGCTTGTACCTCCTACTGGATTGATACCTTGGTTCTCTAACTGAGGGAAATACTTATCTCTACTTTGCTGCATCACCCTTTCCTCTTCAAGGGAAAAACCAACACAAGCTCAAGAAGTAGCAGGATCCGCTAACAACGACGCTTGACCACGGCTTCCTTCTTGAAGACGTTGTTGGAGAAACTTTCTTGTTGTCCTTACGGTGTTAAGAGATGATATAGGTGTGGATATGATCATTGTTGTATTTGTTGATCGTTATTTTGATCGCTTCATTTCTTTTGTTTTTCCACTTCTCTCCACCTAGGCATAACTTTTGTCTTAGGGCATCTCCAACACTGACCCGCAAATATCTTTAGTATATGTCTGTTTTATGTATGGACGTGGTCTGCGGACATGATGTGGGAGTGAGCCATCCAATGCTGATAACAAAGTATCCGGTTGGGAGGAGAAAACATAGGTGGGGACCATGCATGTGGCGGATATTTGTGGTTTAGTGTCCTCTTGGTAGGAGATAGGGGAGAGGTGGGCCATGCATGTGCGGTTGGGAGGAGAGAGAGAAGAGGAGGACCATGCATGTAATTGGTCGAGTGCATGTCCGGACTCCGGCAAAGCCCCCACGTTTATCTCTTGGATACCGGGATCCGTACGTCCGGACTGCTAAGCGGACATATATAGATCCCCGTTGGATGGCAAAAGTGGTCCCGACACTATGGTCCGGACATATGGTGGAGGTTTGAGGGTCCGTCGAGGCCCTTAGGGAATCTCCAACGGCGACACGCAAATTTCCTCCCGCTTTCATCCGCAGACAGGGGGGCAGTCCGCAGAAACGGATGCGGGAGGCGGCCATCCAACACTGCCCACATACATTTCAAGTCGGGTTTCAACTTAGCGGACGAAATTCATGCAAACCGCCTAATATTCATCAAAGTTCGGAAAGAAAATAGCACAAATCATCCATACATAGCAAGCAAATAAGTCTAGTGTCTCAAATTTGATGTCCAACAAGTGTTTCAATAGATCATGTCATCCCACACATACTGCCCCTTCAACTTCATCTAATAGTGTGTGTATGTAAATGGTCGTCCCTCTGTCCTATGGTACATCACGGCAACGCACACGTGCTACACAGTGTGTAGAGCAACATTTGATTGAAGGAATGATTCAATCAACAAGTTGAGGAAGAAGCAAAACTTAAGATCTCCTCCTCTGCCACGTGCAATGTCCACCTTGCGTCCAACTGACCAACTACATGACCAAACTTGGTGACGATGGTCTGGATGGCATACCATCAAACGATGATGACCTCATATTGCGATCATGGATGATGTGCATGTCGTAGGGGGCAATGTGCTTTCGTGCATGAAAGGATTCATGTACTTGCTGCTAGAATGACCCCCCCCCCTCTGCTCCTGCCTGGAAATCTGTGGATACGCCCAACCACGCATCGCACAACAACTCATCATCCATGGTCGAGTATCCCCACCATCTTTCTTACTCTGAAAAACAACATGGCATCCAAAAATAAGCTCAATGGCATTTGACCGAACGCCTGTCGGGTGTGGTGGCCCCCATGGAGGTCGTCGATAGGGTGGCGGAGTGTACCTTGGTACAAACGGCTCCCGGGTGGACAACATCATCGTGAAAAGGCGAGCGGACGCATCGGTGCTCGTTGCAAACATCCAGCAATGCCTATGTGGTGCCGGAGAGGTACATCAGCAGTAGTGGAGGTGGAGGTTGCAAATACAAAGGAAGGGGGGAAGTGGCGGCGTGGAAGAAAATGGGACTAGGAGGGCGGATTCAATGGGCCTGGCTGTCGGAGTCCAACGTGTCTGCTGTCTAGACTCCCGCAAACTCCCCTACCCACCGCCTCCACTTTGCAGGAGAAAGTGCGTCCGGACCGCTGAGCAGAATGATACAGGCCCACGTTCGATGGTTTCTGCTGTCCCGACAACGCGTTCCAGACATATGCGGGCAGTTTGAGGGTCGACATTGAAGATGCCCTTAGATAGCTTCATATTTTGTAGGTGTTTTTATGCGTGTTCGTATTAACTGTGTACATCTGAATTATGCAGAGGTCATGGACTCATTGTGTTTGTAGCCCTTTAGGGCATCTCTAGCTGTAACCCGCAAAAATCCTTCTACATTCGTCCGGGGACAGGGGGGTCAGTCCATGGCCATGGATGCGGGAGGCAGCCATCCAGCCGTAGCCGCATACATTTTCAGAACGACTCGAACCAACCAGACGAAATTCGTTCAAACAAGAACACGACCGAAATTCATATAAACATACCGGATTTCATATAAACATGATGGATTTCATTACATATACATCAAAGCGGTCCTAGGCGGGCTCTGGAGTATAATTAATACCTAATCTAAATGACCGCCAGCGTCTTGTCCCCGTCTCCAGCCATCAGCCCCGAGAACTGAAGCTTCACCGTCTCCAGTTCTCAGTCGGCGCTCTCCGGCTCCGCCTCCGTGACCTCTGCCTCTGGAGCCTCGGGAACTGAAGCTGTCCCTCGACGTCGCCGCCAAGCGACTAATCTGCCGAAGATGCTCAGCCCACCAAGCTTGGCGTCAATGGGAGGGGAAGAGCGGTGGCCTTCCTGGGAGCGGCGGCGACCTACCGTGCACTACTCTTCCTCACTGCCAGTGACACCCGCGGGCGTGCCGGCGTCTTCGTAGTCGTGGCGTCGGGGTGCGGCCTCAGCGATGTCCTCCTCATCAGTGTCTACGAACAACGCCTCGCCCACGTCGTCGTCGCACTCCTTGCCAGCGGCCGCCACCCGCTGCCAGTACCGCTAACGGGCGAGGCGGATCTCGCGAGCAGAGCAGTAGGACTCAAGCAGCGCCTCCTGCTCCGCCAGGTCCTTGTCCGATGCGATCGCCCTGCCCGCGGCGACCTGCTCTTCCGCTTGTAGATGCTCCTGGAGGAGGTTCTGGTTGTAGTTGGCGTCGGCCTGCGCCTCCCTGAACTGCTCCTCCCGCACCATGTCCATAAAATGGTCACGGGCCTCGCCATGGTCGTGGTGCAATGCACCGGCGAGGGTGGAGCGGAAGAGGAGGGTGTCGTGGAGGAAGATGAGGGTGGAGCGGGCTTGTCGTCGGAGGCGTCCTCCATTTGCATGTCCTGGAGCTGCCCGCCGGCCTGCCGGTGGGCAGCAATGGCGGTCAGGGCCTTCTTCTGCTCCGATGTCAATCCGTCCCGGAGAGATTTGGTGATGAAGGGATCCATGGCGGGGAGTGGTGTGGAAATGGATGATTGTGGCTATGGTCGGGGCACCGGTTTATATAGCACTGGTGGGCTGCAGAGGGACAGACGGGTGGCACCGGAGGAGACAGCTCGGCAACCGTGTGCCATCAATGCGGGCAGCGCATGGATGGAAGGGCGGTCGGGTGTCGTTTGAACGTGCGGCAGTCGCCTGCACTGGGAAGCGGCGCGGGCGGCACTCTCTCGGCAGGCGTGCCACTTCAGTGCCGGCGCCAGTTAGCGGTCGTGTCCGCTTTGGCCGGGGCATGAATGCGGGCGTCGATGCTCTGGAGCGGCGCTGACCGGAAACATGCAGGAGGGGGAGGGGTTTTGGTTGGACCAGGGCGGTTAGAAGCGGGCTTGGGATCGGTTCGGACTCTTGCAAACCTCCTCACTTTTGTCTCCGATTTGCTAGAGAAAACGCGTCTGGACCGCCCTGCGGATCGATACAGGTCGGCGTTGTATTATTTTCATGGTCGAAACAACGCGGTCCAAACAGTTACGGGAGGTTTACAGGCCAGCGTGGGAGATGCCCTTAAGTTTGATTCTAATAAGTAAATAAAAGAGCGCTGCTATATAGACGACGCTATGCGGCCGACTTTTGCACGATCCTGCTAATTAAACCGTGCATGCGTGGGACCAAGTGGTGGCCGGCCGCTGGATCGAGCGTTGTGCAATGTTGGGCTGCTGAGTATCGGCTGCTCAGTAGGAGTAGTTCCGTAAATAAAATCTAGTCTTGGTCAAAAAACACTGAACATGCATGAATGGGTGGAGCCATGTGACAACTTGCAAGCGAACACTATTGGCTAGGGCATAGGTAGATCTGAGGATTTTGTTTTCTTTCGTCAAGCACAGGGAGAGAGACCTCGACATGGCATCTTGTGTGTGATGACGTGGTGACATGACGCAGTGCTAGAAAATTAGTTGCGCCTCTTACCATTGAGAAAAATCACGTGATTTTTTTGGTTGGTTAGATTTCTTCTTACGTTATGAGATGATGACTAGACGAATTCGTTTTACCTGCCGAATTATGTCGTCTTCTGCTTCCGAGCCGTCTAATCCAAGACAACATCATGACGCGTGATCAGTTGTCTGCCCATTTTTGGGGCCTCCGGCATTTACATTTCCTATATTGTTTGTATCATCGCCAGAACTAATTTTATTTTCTTTGGCCAGCATCGCCAGAGATGAACTTATTTTATTTTGCTTCGTCACAGTTTTATCTGGTACTCAGCAGTACAAGAAATTTCTGAACAAATATACCAAATTAATTTTGTCTGTAAAATATCCATTTAATTTAGTCTCGATACAAGCTAGCTTGAATATAGACAGATGGTGTCTCTACACTTTTTTTCTTCTTTTTTCTTCAAAAGGAGGTTAAACCCTCGACCTCTGCATCATTGTGATGTGCACTGTCATTTTATTAATTATTGATCAAAGTACACAACAAAAGCAACCAGAATATTACAAGATATGAAATAAACACCTATTACTATAACTTTTCCGCAGCAACGCTTTTCATAAGGAATAAGCGCCCTCACATTGTCATTGCCATGTCTGGCGGAAAACTGTCAAGACAAGTATTTTCATCTTGATTACTGAGACCAACCATCGAAGGTCGGCACATTAACAAGTAAACAACACGTTCAACGGGAAAATAATGCAAGTTTGGCACCGCTGAGCCCAACCAATCAAGATCAAAACAAGAGTTCCAGCTCTCACATGAACCTCGGTGTTACAAACATCATATTGAAAATGGATCTTTCGGTAGTCATGCCAACCTTGTACTCCACATCTGGTCGGAATGATGCTAGAGGATAGGTGGGACATCTTCCCACCGTAGACCACCTTCCTCCTCCACATGGAACAAGTTGGTGCTCTGGAATCTGCCATCCTCCATGCACCACCCCTCCTCCTCGGCCCTGGCGGTGGCACCCACCATGAGCACATGTGAACCGTGCCTGCTATAATGCATCGGGAGGGGGAGCGGAAGGAGGAGGGGGAGATCTTCGTCGGGAGAAAATCGCCAATCCATAAAAAACAGATCATGGGGTTTCTTTTCCTTTGCCATCCCAAGTGTTTATCTGGAAGAAAAAAAAGTAATCCCTCTCATCCGAATTAATAACAACCAAGACGGAAATGACACAGATTTTGATTTCCAGCAAATGCATGCAAAGAAGATTGGGGCATAATGGGATCTCCAACGGGAACCTACAAATTTTCTCCCGCATTCGTCTGCGGACAGGGGGAGGGGGGGGCAGTCCACGGACACGGATGTGGTAGGCCGCCATCCAATGCTAGCCGCATACATTTTGACAACAACTCAAACTAATCGGATGAAATTTGATCAAACACGACCGGATTTCATGTAAACATGTCCGCAGACTGATGCGGGAGGCCGCCATCCAGCGCTAGCCGCATACACTTTGACAACAACTCAAACTAACCGCACGAAATTCGATCAAACACGATCGGATTTCATATAAACATGGGCGGATTTCATATAAACATGACGGATTTCATTACATTTACATCGACTAAGCGGAGCTCATCCAGCTAGGTCTAAATCATCGCCGACGCCCATTCCCCGTGTCCGACCATGAACCAAGAGAACTAAAATTTCACTGTCTCCAATTTCGCCACGGCGCTCTCCAGCTCCGCCTCTGGAGGCCCAGGAAGTGAAGTTGTCCACCTCCACATCGCCGCCAAGCGACTAATCGGTCCACGATGTTGAGCCCACCAAACTTGGCATCGATGGAAGGGGAGGAGCGGTGGCCTTCCTGGGACCAGATCAGCAACCCTACCGTGCACTACTCTTTCGCGCTACCAGGGGCGCCCGCGGACGTGTCGGCTTCGTGGTTGTCGCAGCGAGGCGCGAAAACTCAGCGATGTCCTCCTCCTCATCGGTCTCGCCGAACACCGCCTCACTCATCTCATCATCGCACGCCTTGCCGCCGGCTGCCACCTCCGCCACCCGCTACCATATCGCCAGCGGGCAAGGCAGATCTCGCGGGCGGAGCGCCAGGACTCCAGCAGCGCCTCCTGTTCCGCCATGTCCGCGTCCGGCGTGACCGCTCTGCCGGCGGCGAGCTGCTCTTTTCGCCTGCAGATGTTCCTGGAGGAGGTGGTGGTTGTAGGCGACGCCAGTCTGCGCCTCCCGAAACTGCTCCTCCCGCTCCTCCCGCACCATGTCCATGTAATGGGCATGGGCCTCGCCGATGGTCATGGTGCAATGCACCGGCGAGGGCTGCGCGGAGGAGGAGGGTGGTGCCGGTTCGTCGTCGGCAGCGTCCTCCATTGAGACGTCATCGTCCTTCGGTTGGCTGCCGGCCAGCGAGCCGGCAGCAATGGCGGCCATCTCCTTCTGGTCCAACGTCAGCCCGTCCCAGAGAGCTTTGGCGGGGGAGGGATCCATGGTGGGAGTGGTGCAGAGAGGGATCGGAGGTGGATGACAGTGGCTATGACCGGGGCACCGACTTATATAGCAATGGTGGGCGGCAGAGGGCCGGACGAATGACGCTGGAGGAGACGCCTCGGCAGCCGCGTGCCATTAATGTAGGTGGCAGACGGACGGACGGGCGACCGTCGTGTCGTTTGAACGCACGGCAGTCGCCTATGCCGAAAGCGGCGCGGGCGGCGCTCTCTCGGCCGGCACACCGCTTCAATGCCAGCGCCAGTGAGCGGTTGCGTCCGCTCTGGCCGAGCATTAATGTGAGCGCTGACGCTCTGGAATGGCACTGACTGAAAACGCATAGGATGGAGAAATGTTTTTTGATAGGCCAGGATGGTCAGAAGCGGGTTTGGGATCGATCCGGACTCTCGCAAAGCCCCCTCGCGTTTGTCTTTATGGGGGAAATCGCATCCGGACCGCTCTGCGGACCGATACAAACCTGCCTTGGATAGTTTTCGCTGTCCGGACAACGCGGTCTGGACGCATGCGAAAGGTTTGCGGGTCGGCATTAAATATGCCCTAAGCACCCAATCGCCCGAACAAAATCATGCATCTACTAACCCAGATGACAAGTGTACAAACATCTAAAAATCCAGCTAATCCTCTGGGGGAGGTGACGGGGACATGCATCCGGTGCCAATTAGATGGACAGTGACAGGGCTGACACCATGTGTGTTGAACTAATCATGCATGGAGCTCTTGGATCTTCAGGCCCTGACTTGTCAAAATCCTTGGAATGGGAGTGAACAGTTTGCTTGCGTTGCAGGCCTCTCCCTCCCACATATCCCGAGGGTGAGGGGGACCGGGACCAACACATGTATGTTATTGTTACCAACCACTCCCACATAACTCGCTATCCAATCACACTGCCCAATCTTGAGCAGCATATGAGCCAACACAAGATCCACACTTGAATTCTGAATCTGGTCAGGATTCATTGCTGGATCTGTCTGTAGGAAAAAAGATCCTGCCTTCAGGTTAATAGTAATTCTTCGCTTGCCCCTTGGGCCTTGGCCGTAAGAAAGTAACTAACCCGGTAAAAATGATGGGCCTTGTACTGCTTATTATTTCCTTCTGTTGTGGCAATCAGTTGAGTTGGGCACCTTTTTTGTACTCTTTTCTTTTCATGTGATGCTGAGGCATATGTTCTGACTTTGGATGACAGTAATAAAAGATTATATCTATGAGTTATGACAAGTGGCGATGATAATCTTAATCCAGTGCACATGCGAGTATGTGAGATCTAAAACATGACATGCCTAGCTGTCTGTTCAGTGAACCTCATGATGCAGTGATCCACACACACAAAAAAAAAACATTCTAATAAACCAACAAAAGCGCCACAACCCCACTGAGAACACAAACAATCGAATAAACTTGGGACTAAAAAAACCCACACTTGTCCTAACATGAACAAGATCCATCGTGCGATAAACATATCGATTCGTGCAGTTGGACAACGGAAATCTTGCACGATGTAGCGTGGGAGGGGGCCGCGCGTCCGATTATTGGCGCCGGAGATGAGAATATTAATAGCTGGGGCTTGTTATCTTGGTCCTATCCTTTTCTTGGCACTACCTACATAGGAGCATCTTTGGCTCCTTTATCATGCATGAACTCCATTGGCCTAAGTGGTTTGGGTTTGTTTGGCACGGCCACAAGGCCCCACCATGACAGTAGAACTAATGACAGGAGAGAATCTTAAATCCCCTCCCTCCCTTCCCTGCCTCACCAGATTTGATACATGCCAACCTGTTGCTTCTTAACAGAACCAAAAAGGTTTGGACCTTGGCCTAGAAGTAGCTAGCAAGAGAGATCTTCTTGGGGGAGAAAGAGGGAGAGTGCCTTACCTTGTTCAGAAGAGAAGAATTCAGAAACAGGACTCCTTGCCAGAGGTGAGCACAAGTCTCTTGATACTTCCTTCCTCTTTTCTTACCTTGTTCATCTCCGATGATTCTAGTCTTGAAAGTTCTGCAATTCAGCTAGCTTTCATGGGACATGATAATAACATCTTCCAAGTCTGCGACCCGCGGTCCTTTGATCAGTCCTTCATTCTTTCTGTTCTTCAGTTTTTGTAATTCCATGTGCAAAGGAAGGTGCTGATGTTCAGCCTTGAGAAAGTGCAATAGCATGTTTCTGTTTGCCAGGAAACTGTAGCTGGTCTTCCTCCTGTCGTTTTAGGGGGCTCTGATCTTTTCAGAGCTGCAATCTGTGTTGAAACTGTTTAGTAGTTTCTCTCGGGAAGCATATAGAGCAAGGAACGGAGATGCAGAATTATGCCGTATTTTCTACTACTCCCTCCGTCCCAAAATAAGTGTCTCAACTTTGTACTACCTTTAGTACAAATCTGTGCTAAGCTCAAGACACTTATTTTAGGACGGAGGGAGTATAATTCTACCTCAAAGAGAAACGGTACTACAGTTGCAGGGTGTAAATTCGGTAGGTTTCAATTTGGGCAGGGATGGGTGGGAAACACTGAAAGGCTGATGGAGTTTGGGTACAGATAGGAAAACCTACATTTTTTTGTAAATCAAGTACGTATATTAGAAGCCAAAATTAGAATTGTGCAAGCATACGAACTTAAAATGATCAGACCTAAAAATGCTTCTTACTGTTGCCTCCACGAACTCAAGATCTTAGCAGTCCTAATTGTCTGACAGACGTGCATAGCTCCCTTCATATGATCTACGACAGTATTCATGATATATGCTTTATATAATTCACAAGGAAAATACGTACCAAACTTTTATATAACATTTCTCGACAGAATAACAACCAGGTCTTCCCCATGTTATTTCCCTGTAACAAACCAGTTCACATGCTCACAGAAAAACTGATTAATGTGTTAGGTCACATCGCACACCACCATAGCATTTATTTATGCTTGCATAGGATATTAGGATACTCATTTACACAACTATACAACTTATTAATTGGCAAAATGGCAAAGCAAGCTGGATACTCCTATGTGGAGAATAATAGAACTTGTACAGAGCTATAGAGGAGCAAGTACAATCATTCAGAAGCTACACATGAGAGTGTCTCCATCTCAGGGTAGGAGATAATTCACGACAAGCAGACACGCAACCAGCACATATACAAAGCTCCAATTATTGCGACGCATATGCAGTATCTTGCTATTGTTGGGAGAAAAACTTTTGGTGCTCATGTGTCAGGCTCTGATGAAACAGGTGAGGCTGATACTTCGTGTGGGTTGGTGAGAGATGGAGAAGAAACACATGAAGATGGCCATCCTGAGGCAAGAGCAGACATTCAGACAACAGGTAAACCAATGTCTGGTTAGAAGTAGTTGCATCTTCTATCTATACTGGTGGAAATATTGAACGGAATGTTCTTTTGTTGAAGCAGGTTCACGAGCTGCATCGCGTATACGAGGTTCAGAAGCGGCTGATGAAGGAGATGCAGGCTGTTAAGATGAGCCCAGCTCAGGGAAGAGAGGATACTCAACCAGAATCGATGATGGATACAGATCGACCACAATGGTACATCAACTCAGGCGAGAAGACCGCTCGTTTCACCGAGGACTTCAACCTAGAGCTGACACTAGCAACTGGGGGTGATACGAGGAAGCAAGAGATGACATCCAACTCCGAGTCTGGAGCAACGGTGACATCGTCGACTTCTGCTGAATCAGAGTCGGGGCAGCGATTCCCCGAGTCCAATGTAGATCTGAGGTTTCAACATGAGAGCAAGAGGCATGATCAGCTCACGCAGTCTCCCTGGCTCTACCAATGTTTAAGTCTCAAGATGGCTTAATGGCTTAGCTACGGGTGGCTTACAGAAGCATATGCATTATTATATGTACATCAAAAAACTAATTCGTTGCAATCAGAGGAATGCGATCAATAGAAAGTCATCATTCACATCTACAAAAAATACAACAAAATCATTTCAAAGAGCACCAACACCAAGAAGAAGTGAACGAACTGTGTAATCGTCTTCTTTCTGCGTACAAGGGAGGGAGATGTACATAAGTATCCGCTAACAAATGTTGCATTGTATGTAGAGATCTTCAAGCGTAAACCTTGCCTTGTCCACTTTATCTTAGGGACAAGAACAATTTTACCTAACATCTGCATAACTGGGCACAGACAATTTGGTAAAAACTGCTTGTTTCTAAGTGCAATATGACAAACTTCAGAAAGATGGGAGAAATGCCTAGTGTCATTCTACCATCCATACAGAAATGCCTAGCCAAAACTGTACGCAAACCAGAAAAGCCTGGTGGATACTACTCTACTGAAAACGAAATATGCCTAGCAAGCAGTTTGTCTCTGTTTTGGTCGTTGAACATTGAAAGCTTAAATGAGCTAGTGGTGGTAATGACGGCCCCGTCATAGTTCCTAGTAATGCCCATGAAGACTTCCTTTCAGAATAACTGGCAGAAACTCAGTCATTTGATTATGACTAAGAGCTCGTGATCACCTCCACGCCTGGTTTCTTTAAGCCGGCCATGTATGTTAGGTAGATGGTCCAAAGAAACGCAAAGGAATTGCTTACTAGCGGCTGAAAAATAAATCCTCAGTTCAGATTGCTGGCAAACAAGTTTGAAGCTCAAATAGGTAGAATATATCAGGGACTTAACATTACCTGTAAATGAACAGGGATAAACTTGAAAGTGATGAAGTCACAAAGAGGCCAATAAATGAGCCCACTTTTGATGGTCGGAATTATATCCCGCTTTAATCTTGCAATGATCTCTGGGATTGTCTCACCTGGGAATCATATCGATCAAGCAATTAGAGGACTCATGAGTGTCATTGCCAGAATGTACGCAAAAGAGAATTTTTGTTTAAAGTTGGCAGGGAAGGTATACTTCATGTACGATTATCTGAACATAGCTTCTCACATCATGGCCACAGTGGGCATAAATGTTTACTAGTCCCTCTGTAGTGATCTAAAAGCTCTTATATTTCTTTACGGAGCATGCAAACCTTATCATGAAATTGGTGGTATTGTGGTCCGTGACCCATAGGTCATGAACTTGATCATGGCTCACTTCAAACCGTTATACCCTCTGTCGGGAAATACTTGTCGGAGAAATGGATGTATCTAGACGTATTTTAGTTCTAGATGCATCCATTTTTATCCATTTCTCCGGCATGTATTTCCAGACGGAGGGAGTAATATTTAAAGCCAGCTAGTTAGTAAGGACATTTTTACCAGATATATAGAAGGATCTTAGAAACCAGTAAAAGCGTAAATTTATGATCATTGTGTAGTTGGGATGTCAGCAGAAATTAGAAATACTGCACCTCAACATATAAACATCAGACTGTTAGTGAAGGAATTTACCAAGCGAAACAATCACCAGCCTTTGGGTTTTTACGTGTTTCTTATGTTGTCCATCGGTCATACTAAGTTTGCATGGATAAAGACCAAAATAATAGATAGGCACGACTGCAAGGACAGACTGCAGTCTAGTAGCATGACTACACTTGTTGACGCAGCTGGAAGGCACAGAACAATAAATTCTGGCATTATTATTTTATGAAACATAAACAAGGAGCATTAGAATTGAATGGACTATCTTATATATTATCTTTTTGTATCGAAATATCCATTGAAAAATTTATCTCCAACTAGCATCTTTTTTTTTTTGACCAAACAAACAAGCAAACTTAACTAAAATAAACAAATTCCCAGCTCTAACAATCCTTAAAGACACCGTTTCAAGAGAAAACTGCACAGCTGGTATACAAATATTTTCATGCTCTGCAGAACATGAGGTGCCATATATGGTCTGAAAATTGGCCATTTACTACTTTCACTTCCACCTTCAGGCCTACTAATTCATTGAGTATAATTTGTGGCCAAAAACCTGATATTTCAGAACCAAGCAGGATGTTTCAACTCTAGCAGACTTAAAAGTACAAATGGTAAATGTATTTAGGAGATTAGGGATTCAACAATAGGAAAATGAATCATGCAATTAGGTTCTAACATTCTTTTAGAGAGAATGAATCTTTAGAATCCCAGGAAGGAACTACTGAATTTTAATCCCACATGTTTACCTTTTCTACTACAATATGCTAAACACAAATAAACAATACAACAAAAAACATCAGCTTAATTGTGTATGGTGTGTTATTGTCTGCTCAGATATTTGTTTGTATATTTACAATGCCGAAATAGAGTAATGACATGCATATAAAGCGGCACAGTTGGAATTGATAGATCAATATTATAAAGATGGGGTCATAGAAGCAAGTCCCAAGAGAAGTAAAAACAAAATCAAGTCAAGAAGATGGGGAAAAAACAGAAAGCGCATTAACGACAAAACAGAAGTACATAGTAAATTAAAACTATCTAAATATGTCTATAGAGAAGCATATGAGTATGATACCTTGTAATCCTGCATTATACGAGAAGAAAATACAATTAATAATTGGGCCATAAACTGCTTGTCCTAGAAACATCTTCTTGAAGGTGCTCACTACATCCTTTTTGGGGACTACTTTTGAGATAAAGTTGAACCAATAGTGCAGTGAAGGTCCTGAGAACAGCATCCCATAACTAGCCATGCGCAGAGTCCTAGTTAGATCGAGTGACTCCTCAGCAGGAAGTGTGATCATCTGAAGAGGCAACGACAAAACAGAAGAAAATATATAAGAAGCAATACCCCTCCTAAGGAAACAGTAAACAGCAGTCAATCGCAACTTAGTTCCTGACGTGAACTGGTTCGCCGGTAAATGCAATCAATTACAAGAGTTCATGCAAAGCAGTGTTCCTGACAGTGAGGAAACCAAAGGATAAAATCCACATGCTGGCGGTAGCATCTGAAGTCAAAAATTCCTACGCTCAAATGCACCACATTTCGAGTTTCTAAGAGGACCCATCTCCATTATTTCAGAGGTTTAGAATTTGGATCAACTCCAAACAATACTTTCGATCTGTGCCATTTCCAGAAATTCGTTACACTAAAATGTGTGTCTTATGAACTTATGCTGATGTATAGCATCATTTCTAGAAAATTGACTTTTGCTAATCCCGCGTTTCTGTGACCCAAACATAACAACGACATGATTTATCACGACCATGATTACATACGAAAGCATAAGAGAATATCATCTCCGACCGCCGAAGCGTATTAGATTTCGACTTTTTGAACCGTTCCAGGATTCCAGCGCCACGGAAATCACCAGCAACGGCGTTTCCTCCAGGAAATGAAGATTTGGAGATAACGCGAAAGAACACAATGTCACCTGGGAGGTGAGGTCGGCAACGGTGTAAATTGTGGCAGCCGTGATGCTCTTGGTCAGCAGCGGCCGCGCCTCGATCGAGCCGAGGTACCACGCGACTACCCCGGAGCCGATTGATCCGCTCCTCCTAGTGGTAGGGGTGAAGGCAGGGGTGAAGCGCGTGGACGCCGCGTGGGAAGAAGGCGGCGGCGGAGGTGGGGGCGGGAGTGGAGCAGAAGGGGGCTTGGTGGAGTGGAGGTGGGAGCGGACGTGGGACCAGGGTGTGCTGAAGCTTCGGCGGATCGGTAGGAGGACACGGCTGCCAGCGTGGAGAGCTCCGGCGGTGACCATGGCGGCGGCGGCGGCGGCGGCGGGTCTGGGTTTTCTGTGGCTGTCCAGTGTTTGCAGGGTTTAGAGGGTCCGGGACTTGGGAGAGAAGAAAGGAGGAGGGGAAAGCGGCCGGGGTCCACGCCGCAGTGTCGTGTGCCCTAAAATATAGCACAGCAAAGTCTAAATCTAAGGGCATGTCCAGCCGTTGGCTCTCCAGGAGGGGCAAAAAATCGCCCCCTGAAGCGCATCAGCGCTAAACCGCGCACTGGGGACGTGATGCCCCCAGTCGCGGCGCCCACGGTTCGTTCAAAAAAATCAAATACGGCGCAAAACGACTCAAATTTAACGCAAACATCGGCGAGTTCGTTCAAACTTAAACATATTTTAAAAAAAAGAAAAAAAAAACTACCGCGGGCTACCCCCGCCGTCTCCCTCGCCGCCCGCCTCGCCGCCCACGCGGTTCTACATGCCGAGGAGGTTGTAGAACCGCGTGTAGTCACCGCCGTCGTCATCGTCGTCGTTGTCGTCGTCGCGGTCGCCGCCGCCCCCGCCTACGCCTCTGCCGTCCCTGCTGCATCCCTCCCCCGGTTGGCGCGGCGGGTTGGACGGTCCGGGGGCGTCGTCGTCGTCGTCGTCGTCGCTGTCGAGGACCACGACGCCGTGGACGTCCTCGCGCCCACGCTTGCAGGCGGCGATCTCCTCCAGGGCCCGGCGTTGCCGGACCGTCTTGTCGCGGAGGTAGTCGTCCCGCGCCCACCGCATGGCGTCCTCGTCGGAGAAGCCGCGCCGGGCTATCTCCTCGTACTCCGCGGGGAGGCCGGGCTCCGGCTTGGGCTCGACGAGGACGAAGCGGCCGGTGGATGGAGAGGCGTTGGCGCCCATGCGGACGCCGGAGCTGCGGGTGCGCGCGGCGACAGGTGTGCCCTGGGGCTCTGGCTTGACGGGGCGGAGGCAGGGCGAGCCGCCGGACGAGGAGGAGGACCCCCCGGTCTCCATGCGCCTCGGGGTCCAGGAGCTTCCCCGGCGGCGTGAGAAGGAAGGGGGAGCGGGGTACTCGAGGCGCGGCGTGTTGCCGCCCTCGATGTACTCGAGGACGGCCTCCAACGTGCGCCCGGGCACGCCCCACCACCGATGTCGGCCGGCGGAGTTGAGCCTGCCAGAGGGCACGACGCCGTTGGTGGCCTCGAGCTGCTGGGCGTGACGGCGGCGGAAGTACGGGTCCTAGAGCGGGCTGTCGGGGACGTACCGTGGGCCCTCCCTCGCCGCACGCGGCAGGTTCGAGCGGATGCGTGCGAACTTCGCACGCCACGCCGTGCCGGTGGGTATCGAGGGCACCGGCACACCGCCCGCGCTGATCCTCCACCCCCGGGCACCCGCATGTCCGGCGGGACCGGGTACTCGGACTCGTAAAGGAGGCGAGCCTCGTCTTCATGAAGATGGCGGCGGCCGAAGCCGTTCGCCGCCGCGCCGTCGCTAGGGAAGCGCTCGGCCATGGGTACGAACTGGAGACGGCGAAAGAGAGGAGAGGGGAGGGAGGAACGACGACGGCGGGAGAGTGAGTCGCCGTGTGCGCCGGGGCGCGTCATATATAGGCCGAGGCGCCGCCCACACGCGTGGCACCGTGTGTACGCGTGGCGGGCGAGGGACGCGCGCCGTCCGGTCTTCACTGCGCCGCCCGTGAGGCATAAATGGCGCAGGCTGACCGGCGCGGCAGCACGCGGCAGCTTTGGCATTGATTCGCCGCGGCAAACGAGGCGATGAGGACGACGAAGGGCCGAGAAAAGAGCCGTGTCGCTGACGCGGCGGGCCCGCGGCTTCTTCGCGCCAAAAAATTCGCCCGGCGCCCCCCAGCGCGCCGGGTTCGGGCTGGGTCCGCCAGCGCTGTTTTCGGCCCAAGCCGGCGAAAATCGGGCTCCTGGGGGCGCACTGGGCCGTTTTTTCGGCGCCGGTGTGAAAAAAACGCCCGGGGAGGCCTTCTTGGGGGCGCGGCTGGAGATGCCCTAAATCAGCTTCTTCTTTTCTCTGTCTCAAAATATAAGAACGTTTTTAACACTCCACTAGTGTCAAAAACGTTCTTATACAGTTAAAAAAATGTTCTTATATTATGGGACGGAGAGAGTATATTATATTTTCGTTGTGCGAACCAACCTGTAGTTGGATAGTTAGAGGGTGGTTGGATGGTTAGAGAGACAATTCTCAGTCCATCAGAATTCAAGTCCTGATGCTCGCATTATCCCTGATTTATTTCAAGATTTCCAGTAACGCATTTTTAATGGGAGGAGACATTTCCATCGACGACGAGACACCTACGGTTCACAATAAAAAAGAGAGCAATAATGTGATGAAAGATCATGTTGCGGCCGTTAAAGAACCTTAAGCAAGCAAAAGGAAAAGGGAAAAAGAAAAAAATATCACTCCCGCGAGCGACGAGAGGGTTAGCCGCTGCCGAGGTTCCCCTCCCTTCTTCCTCCTTCCTCGCTGCCGCTAGAGGACACGGCCGAGCGAAGCCTAGTCGGCGCTGGCGGTGGAGGAGATTGAAAGTGCAACTAATCCCCGGGTGGTTTTGGTAATTTATAACAACATATAGCTCATTGAACTAATGATCATTCAAGTTGATTATTTCAGAAAGTTCAATGATTGACATGGCATGGATTGGAGATGTGGTCCCCTCAAAATGCTAAGGAACAAGATTGGCAAAAGCTCAAGACTCTTCATTTTCATTTTAGCGATCCAAGATCACATTGAGTGTATAGAAAAGTCAATACTATTAAAAGAGGATGAGGTGTTGCTTAATGGTCTACTTGCTCAAAGTGCTTAGTGATATTGCTCCAAAATCCTCAACCACTTTCTCGCTCCAAATATGTCCAAAACCTAAAGTCAAACTCGGCCCCACCGGTTTGATCCATCAGGCGCCACCGAGTTCAGTTGACATAGCCACTGCCAGAAACCCTAGACAATTCGGTCACACCGATACGAATCTCAGTCTAGCCGAGATGGCCCTGCAAGCTCTTTGTTTTCCTTCGTAACATTTCGGTCTCACCGAAATGAACGATCGGTCCCACCGAGTTTGCTTGACAAACTCTTTGTTTCACTTCGTAACATTTGGGCCTCACCGAAATGAGCGATCGGTCCCACCGAGTTTGCTTGACCAACTCTTTGTTTGATCTTTGTTGAAATCGGTCTCACCTAGTTCAAGCAATCGGTCTCACCAAGATGAGGTTTTGCCCTAGCCCTAGCACATCGGTCACACCGAGTTGATCATGTCGGTCGCACCGAGATTTCTAACGTTCACATTTTGAACTAAATCGATCTCACCGGGTTCTTCTATTCGGTCTGACCGAGTTGGGTCAAATGTGTGTAACGGTTGGATTTTGTGTGGAGGCTATATATACCCCTCCATCCTCTTCTCCATTTAAGAGAGATCCATCAGAACGTGCCTACAGTTCCACTACTCATTTTCTGATAGAGAACCACCTACTCGTGTGTTGAGACCAAGACATTCCAATCCTACCACTAGAATCTTGATCTCTAGCCTTCCCCAAGTTGCTTTCCACTCAAATCTTCTTTCCACCATATCCAAATCTGTGAGAGAGAGAGTTGAGTGTTGGGGAGACTAACATTTGAAGCACAAGAGCAAGGAGTTCATCATCAACACACCGTCTAATACCGTTTGGAGAGTGGTGTCTCCTAGATTAGTTAGGTGTCGCTTGGGAGCCTCCGACAAGATGTGGAGTCGAACCAAGAAGTTTGTAAGGGCAAAGAGATCTCCTACTTTGTGAAGATCTACCTGAGTGAGGCAAGTCCTTCGTGGGTGATGGCCATCGTGGGATAGACAAGGTTGCTTCTTTGTGGACCCTTCGTGGGTGGAGCCCTCCGTGGACTCACGCAACCCTTACCCTTCGTGATTTGAAGTCTCCATCAACGTGGATGTACAATAGCACCACCTATTGGGACCTCGCCAAAAATCTCCGTGTCTACATTGCGTTTGCCTTCTCTAAACCCTTCTCTTTACCTTCATATGCAATGTTTTACTTTCCGCTGCTACACTCTTAGAATTGCATGTGTAGGTTGATTGCTTTACTTGTACTAGTTGCTAAAATCTGCCAACACTTAAAATTGGGAAAAAGCTAGATTTTTGTTTGGTAAGGTAGTATAATCACCCCCTCTAGACCTACTTTCGATCCTACAAGTGGTATCAGAGCTTTGGTCTCCATTTGCCTTGATTTCCATAGCTTTTGTGATCATAGCCTTGGTTTCACAGCATAGGAGAGTATGGCATCTAGCGAGGGAAATTACCATCGTAGAGGTCCTTACTTTGATGGTACAAATTTTGCTAGTTGGAAGCATAAGATGAAAATGCATATTCTTGGTCATAACCCCGCCGCTTGAGCTATTGTGCGTATTGGTTTGGAAGTTGAATACTTCGAGGATGGAAGAGAACCGGATCGTGAAGCGTCCGCAAAAGAGTTGAAGATGCTGCAATACAATGCTCAAGCTTGCGATATCCTCTTCAACGGATTGTGCTCCGAAGAATTCAACAAAATTAGCCACCTTGAGAATGCAAAGGAAATTTGGGATACTTTGGTTGATACGCACAAAGGTACTGAGTTCGTTAAGGAATCCAAATTGGATGTGCTTCAAAGTCAACTTGACAAGTTCAAAATGAAGGATGGTGAAGGATTCGCTGAGATGTAATCTAGGCTTGCTCTCATCACAAATGAGATTGCTGGCTTAGGAAGCAAAGAGATGACCGACAAATTCATCATCAAGAAGATCCTAAGAGCCTTGGATGGAAAGTATGATACCGTGTGCACATTGATCCAAATGATGCCCAATTACAAAGATCTCAAGCCAACGAAAGTCATTGGTAGAATTGGTGCTCATGAGATGTCACTCAAGGATAAGGAAGAGCTTCACAACAAGTCTAGTGGTGCTTACAAAGCTTCATGTGATTCTCCTACAACATCAAGTGAGAAACAAGTCTTCAATGAATAATTGAGCTTAATGATGAAGAACTTCAACAAATTCTATAAGAGTAGAAGCAAAGAGAGAAGTTCCAAGCCAAGGTCCTACAATGACAAAAGATCTTCTAGTCGTGATCGCAATTGCTACAATTGTGGAAGAGCCGGACACTACTCCAATGAGTGTACGACTCCCTACAAGAGAAGAGAAGACTCACCTAAAAGGAGAAGTAAAAGAGATAAATCACCACCAAGAGAGAAGGAGTAGAGATGATCACTATGAACAAAGACCCTCTCGTAGAAGCAAGGATTCGGAAAGGAAGGACAAGTCATCAAAGAGCTACACAAGACGAAGACATCAAGCTCACATTGGTGAAGTGGGTATCCGGTTCCGACTCCGACAACTACTCCAAGAGAAGCTATCACTCCAACTCCGAATATACTCAAGATGAAGGTGTTGTCGGTCTTGCACTTGTGGCATCCAACTCCTACGACATATTTGACTCACCAAATGAAGGAATTGGAAGATGCTAAATGGCTAAAGGCCCTAAGGTATCACACCCCGAGTACTTCGATTTCAGTAGTGATGAAGATGATTTGCTAGGTGATGATGATTTACTTGTTGATAACACTAGTGATGAAAACTATGATGAAACTGCTATTAATCATGCTAGTCAAGATGAAATGAATGACAATGATAAGAAGGAGATTGAGCGTCTAACTAAAGAACTAAACACTCTTAAGTTAGCTCATGAAACTACTTTAGAGGTTCATTGAGAGCTTTGAAAAACTCATGAGAAGCTACGCTTTGAGAAGCTCAATTTAGAGCAAGAGTGAGGGAGTTCCGGACTAGGGGGTGTCCGGACAGCCGAACTATCGTGATCGGCCAGACTCCAAGACTATGAAGATACAAGATTGAAGACTCCGTCCCGTGTCCGGATGGGACTTTCCTTGGCGTGGAAGGCAAGCTTGGCGATATGGATATGTAGATTTCCTACCATTGTAACTGACTCCGTGTAACCCTAGCCCTCTCCGGTGTCTATATAAACCGGATGGCTTTAGTCCATAGAAAAAACAACAATCATACCATAGGCTAGCTTCTAGGGTTTAGCCTCCTCGATCTCGTGGTAGATCTACTCTTGTAACACACATCATCAATATTAATCAAGCAGGACGTAGGGTTTTACCTCCATCAAGAGGGCCCGAACCTAGGTAAAACATCGTGTCCCTTGTCTCCTATTACCATCCGCCTAGACGCACAGTTCGGGATCCCCTACCCGAGATCCGCCGGTTTTGACACTGACATTGGTGCTTTCATTGAGAGTTCCTCTGTGCCGTCACCGATAGGATCGATGGCTTCTCCGATCATCATCAACGACGTAGTCCTGGGTGAGACCTTCCTCCCCGGACAGATCTTCGTATTCGGCGGCTTCGCACTGCGGGCCAATCCGCTTGGCCAACTGGAGCAGATCGAAAGCTACGCCCCTGGCCATCAGGTCAGATTTGGAAGTTTGAACTTCACGGCTGACATCCGCGGGGACTTGATCCTCGATGGATTCGAGCCACAGCCCAGCGTGCCGCACTATCACGGCGAGCATGATTTAGCTCTGCAGCCGGACAGTACCCTGGAGGCCGCACTCGAACCCGCTTTGATCTTCAATTCGGAGCCAGTTGCGCAGATCGAGGACAGATGGCTAGACACCACCTCGGGGGCTGCAACCTCTACGGCGATAGGGCCGAACACTAACCTTGTCCCTCATAAAGCTCGTGACTCCGAGGTGCCGGACTCCTCGCCGGACTCCGAACCTCCCGCGCCCCCTCCGATCGAATCCAATTGGGCGCCGGTCATGGAGTTCACCGCGGCGGACATCTTCCAACACTCACCTTTTGGCGACATCTTGAGTTCGCTAACTATCTCTCGTTATCAGGAGAGCCCTGGCCGAATTGCGGCCAGGACGGCTGGGATGCGGACGACAAAGAAATTCAAAGCCCACCCACCACCCACTTGGTAGCCACTGTCGACGATCTAACCGACATGCTAGACTACGACTCCGAAGACATCGACGGTATGGACGACGATGCCGGAGACGACCAAGAACCAGCGCCTACCGGGCACTGGACAGCCACCTCATCATATGACATATACATGGTGGATACCCCAAAGGACGGGAAGGGCGAAGGAGCAGCGGAGGATGACCCCTCCAAAAAACAGCCCAAGCGCCGACGTCAGCGGCGCCGCTCTAAATCCCGCCACAGCAAGAATGGCGATTCCGGCACTGGAGATAATAATACCCCAGACAATACCGAAGACAACCCCCTCCAGCAAGATTCAGCGCAGGAGGACGGAGACGCCAGCCCTCATGAGAGAGTGGCAGAAGAAGAGGTAGAGGATTATATGCCTCCCTCCAGAGACGAGGCGAGCCTCGACGACGATGAATTCGTCGTGCCTGAGGATCCCATCGAACAAGAGCGTTTTAAACGCAGGCTTATGGCCACGGCAAATAGCCTCAAGAAAAAGCAGCAACAGCTTAGAGCTGATCAAGATCTGCTAGCCGATAGATGGACTGAAGTCCTCGCGGCCGAAGAGCATGAGCTCGAACGCCCCTCCAAAAGCTACCCTAAACGCAAGCTGCTCCCCCGATTAGAGGAGGAGGCATATGAACCTGCATCACCAGCAGACAATACGGCTGACCGACCACCTCGTGGTCGCGACAGAGAGGCCCCTAGGCCCTTCACTAGAACCGTACCCCGGCGTCACTCGAAAAGCACAAGGCCACAGGGGAACGCGCCGGACTTGCGGGATATGTTGGAGGATAAGGCAAGACAATCAAGATCGATCTATGGATCGCGTGGGCGCCCCACGATACGTGACGACAACCGTCGCGCCGGACACAGTAAGTCCGGCTGGGCCGAACAAAATAGACAAAGCTCTCTTGAGCTCCGTCGTGACATCGCCCAATACAGAGGCGCCGCACACCCACTATGCTTCACAGATGAAGTAATGGATCATCAAATCCCCAAAGGGTTTAAACCCGTCAATATCGAATCTTATGATGGCACAACAGACCCTGCGGTTTGGAACGAAGATTATCTCCTTCACATCCACTGTTGGGTTTCGTAGTAATTTCAAAAAAATTCCTACGCACACTCAAGATCATGTTGATGGCATAGCAACGAGAGGGGAGAGTGTATGTCCATGTACCCTCGTAGACCGTTAGCGGAAGCGTTATAACAACGCGGTTGATGTAGTCGTACGTCTTCACGATCTGACCGATCCAAGCACCGAACATACGGGGCCTCCGAGTTCAGCACACGTTCAGCTCGATGACGATCTCCAGCCTTCGATCCAGCCGAGCTCCGGAGATGAGTTCCGTCAGCACGACGGCGTGGTGACGATGTTGATGTTCTACCGGTGCAGGGCTTCGCCTAAGCTTCGCGACGATATGACCGAGGTGGAATATGGTGGAAGGGGGCACCGCACACGGCTAAGGAACGATCCGTAGATCAACTTGTGTGTCTATGGGGTGCCCCCCGCCCCCGTATATAAAGGAGGAGAGGAGAAGGGGGCCGGCCTAAGGGGAGGCACGCCCTAGGAGGGGGAAACCTACTCCAAGTAGGTTTCCCCCCTCCCTTTCCTAATCCAAGAAGGAGGGGGAAGGAAGGAGTGGGAGAGGGGGAAGGCAAGGGGGGCGCCGCCCCCCCCCCCTTCCTTGTCCTATTCGGACTCAAGGGGAGGGGGCGCGCCACTTGCCCTGGCCGGCCCCTCTCTTTCTCCAATAGGGACCATCAAGGCCCATTACTTCCCGGGGGGGTTCCGGTAACCCTCCGGTACTCCGGTTTTTCTCCGAAAACTCCCGGAACACTTCCGGTGTCCGAATATGGTCGTCCAATATATCAATCTTTATGTCTCGACCATTTCGAGACTCCTCGTCATGTCCGTGATCACATCCGGGACTCCGAACAAACTTCAGTACATCAAAACTTATAAACTCATAATAAAACTGTCATCGTAATGTTAAGCGTGCGGACCCTACGGGTTCGAGAACTATGTAGACATGACCTAAAACCATTCTCGGTCAATAACCAATAGCGGGACCTGGATGCCCATATTGGTTCCTACATATTCTACGAAGATCTTTATCGGTCAAACCGCATAACAACATATGTTGTTCCCTTCGTCATCGGTATGTTACTTGCCCGAGATTTGATCGTCGGTATCCAATACCTACTTCAATCTCGTTACCGGCAAGTCTCTTTACTCGTTCTGTAATACGCCATCTCATAACTAACTCATTAGTTATAATGCTTGCAAGGCTTAAGTGATGAGTATTACCGAGAGGGCCCAGAGATACCTCTCCGACAATCGGAGTGACAAAACCTAATCTCGAAATACGCCAACTCAACATGTACCTTCGGAGACACCTGTAGTACTCCTTTATAATCACCCAGTTACGTTGTGACGTTTGGTAGTACCCAAAGTGTTCCTCCGGTAAACGGGAGTTGCATAATTCTCATAGTTACAGGAACGTGTATAAGTCATGAAGAAAGCAATAGCAGAATACTAAACGATCAAGTGCTAAGCTAACGGGATGGGTCTTGTCAATCACATTATTCTCCTAATGATGTGATCTCATTAATCAAATGACAACACATGTCTATGGTTAGGAAACATAACCATCTTTGATTAATGAGCTAGTCAAGTAGAGGCATACTAGTGACTATATGTTTGTCTATGTATTCACACATGTATCATGTTTCCGGTTAATACAATTCTAGCATGAATAATAAACATTTATCATGATATAAGGAAATAAATAATAACTTTATTATTGCCTCTAGGGCATATTTCCTTCAGTCTCCCACTTGCACTAGAGTCAATAATCTAGATTACATAGTAATGATTCTAACACCCATGGAGTCTTGGTGCTGATCATGTTTTGCTCGTGAGAGAGGCTTAGTCAACAGATCTGCAACATTCAGATCCGTATGTATTTTGCAAATCTCTGTCTCCCACTTGGACTTGGTCCCGAATGGAATTGAAGCGTCTCTTGATGTGCTTGGTCCTCTTGTGAAATCTGGATTCCTTTGCCAAGGCAATTGCACCAGTATTGTCACAGAAGATCTTCATTGGTCCCGATGCACTAGGTATGACACCTAGATCAGAAATGAACTCCTTCATCCAGACTCCTTCATTTGCTGCTTCAGAAGCAGCTATGTACTCCGCTTCATATGTAGATCCCGCCACGACACTTTGTTTAGAACTGCACCAAATTATAGCTCCACCGTTTAATAAAAACACGTATCCGGTTTGCGATTTAGAATCGTCCGGATCAGTGTCAAAGCTTGCATCGATGTAACCATTTACGACTAGCTCTTTGTCACCTCCATATACGAGAAACATATCCTTAGTCCTTTTCAGGTATTTCAGGATGTTCTTGACCGCTGTCCAGTGATCCACTCCTGGATTACTTTGGTACCTTCCTGCCAAGCTTATTGCTAAGCATACGTCAGGTCTGGTACACATCATTGCATACATGATAGAGCCTATGGCTGAAGCATAGGGAACATCTTTCATTTTCTCTCTATCTTCTGCTATGGTCAGGCATTGAGTTTGACTCAACTTCACACCTTGTAGTACGGGCAAGAACCCTTTCTTTGCCTGATCCATCTTGAACTTTTTCAAAATTTTGTCAAGGTATGTGCTTTGTGAAAGTCCTATTAAGCGTCTTGATCTATCTCTATAGATCTTGATGCCCAATATGTAAGCAGCTTCACCGAGGTCTTTCATTGAAAAACTTTTATTCAAGTATCCCTTTATGCTATCCAGAAATTCTATATCATTTCCAATTAATAATATGTCATCTACATATAATATCAGAAATGCTACAGAGCTCCCACTCACTTTCTTGTAAATACAGGCTTCTCCAAAAGTCTGTATAAAACCATATGCTTTGATCACACTATCAAAACGTTTATTCCAACTCCGAGATGCTTGCACCAGTCCATAAATGGATCGCTGGAGCTTGCATACTTTGTTAGCATCTTTTGGATCAACAAAACCTTCTGGCTGCATCATATACAACTCTTCTTCTAGAAATCCATTCAAGAATGCAGTTTTGACATCCATTTGCCAAATTTCATAATCATGAAATGCAGCAATAGCTAACATGATTCGGACAGACTTAAGCATCGCTACGGGTGAGAAAGTCTCATCGTAGTCAACCCCTTGAACTTGTCGAAAACCTTTTGCAACAAGTCGAGCTTTATAGACAGTTACATTACCATCAGCGTCAGTCTTCTTCTTAAAGATCCATTTATTCTCAATGGCTTGCCGATCATCGGGCAAGTCAACCAAAGTCCATACTTTGTTTTCATACATGGATCCTATCTCAGATTTCATGGCCTCTAGCCATTTTGCGGAATCTGGGCTCATCATCGCTTCCTCATAGTTCGTAGGTTCATCCTGGTCAAGTAACATGACTTCCAAAATAGGATTACCGTACCACTCTGGTGCGGATCTTACTCTGGTAGACCTACGAGGTTCTGTAGAAACTTGATCTGAAGTTTCATGATCAATATCATCAGCTTCCTCACTGATTGGTGTAGTTGTCACAGGAACCGGTTCTTGTGATGAACTACTTTCCAATAAGGGAGTAGATACAGTTATCTCGTCAAGTTCTACTTTCCTCCCACTCACTTCTTTCGAGAGAAACTCCTTCTCTAGAAAGGATCCGAATTTAGCAACGAAAATCTTGCCCTCAGATCTGTGATAGAAGGTGTACCCAATAGTCTCCTTTGGGTATCCTATGAAGACACATTTCTCCGATTTGGGTTCGAGCTTATCTGGTTGAAGTTTCTTCACATAAGCATCGCAGCCCCAAACTTTAAGAAACGACAACTTTGGTTTCTTGCCAAACCACAGTTCATAAGGCGTCGTCTCAACGGATTTTGATGGTGCCCTATTTAACGTGAATGCGACCGTCTCTAAAGCATAACCCCAAAACGATAGCGGTAAATCAGTAAGAGACATCATAGATCGCACCATATCTAGTAAAGTGCGATTACGACGTTCGGACACACCATTACGTTGTGGTGTTCCGGGTGGCGTGAGTTGCGAAACTATTCCGCATTGTTTCAAGTGTAGACCAAACTCGTAACTCAAATATTCTCCTCCACGATCAGATCGTAGAAACTTTATTTTCTTGTTACGATGATTTTCCACTTCACTCTGAAATTCTTTGAACTTTTCGAATGTTTCAGACTTGTGTTTCATTAAGTAGATATACCCATATCTGCTTAAATCATCTGTGAAGGTGAGAAAATAATGATATCCGCCACGAGCCTCAACATTCATTGGACCACATACATCTGTATGTATGATCTCCAATAAATCTGTTGCTCTCTCCATAGTACCGGAGAATGGCGTTTTAGTCATCTTGCCCATAAGGCACGGTTCGCAAGTACCAAGTGATTCATAATCAAGTGATTCCAAAAGTCCATCAGTATGGAGTTTCTTCATGCGTTTTACACCGATATGACCTAAACGGCAGTGCCACAAATAAGTTGCACTATCATTATCAACTCTGCATCTTTTGGTTTCAACACTATGAATATGTGTATCACTACTATCGAGATTCAATAAAAATAGACCACTCTTCAAAGGTGCATGACCATAAAAGATATTACTCATATAAATAGAACAACCATTATTCTCTGATTTAAATGAATAACCGGCTCGCATCAAACAAGATCCAGATATAATGTTCATGCTCAACGCTGGCACCAAATAACAATTATTTAGGTCTAAAACTAATCCCGATGGTAGATGTAGAGGTAGCGTGCCGACTGCGATCACATCGACTTTGGAACCATTTCCCACGCGCATCGTCACCTCGTCCTTAGACAATCTTCGCTTAATCCGTAGTCCCTGTTTCGAGTTGCAAATATTAGCAACAGAACCAGTATCAAATACCCAGGTGCTACTGCGAGCATTAGTAAGGTACACATCAATAACATGTATATCACATATACCTTTGTTCACTTTGCCATCCTTCTTATCCGCCAAATACTTGGGGCAGTTCCGCTTCCAGTGTCCAGTCTGCTTGCAATAGAAGCACTCACTTTCAGGCTTAGGTCCAGACTTGGGTTTCTTCTCTTGAGCAGCAACTTTCTTGCTGTTCTTTTTGAAGTTCCCCTTCTTCTTCCCTTTGCCCTTTTTCTTGAAACTAGTGGTTTTGTTAACCATCAACACTTGATGCTCCTTCTTGATTTCTACCTCCGCGGCTTTCAGCATCGTGAAGAGCTCGGGAATAGTCTTGTTCATCCCTTGCATATTATAGTTCATCACAAAGCTCCTGTAGCTTGGTGGCAGTGATTGAAGAATTCTGTCAATGACACTATCATCAGGAAGATTAACTCCCAGTTGAATCAAGTGATTATTATACCCAGACATTTTGAGTATATGTTCACTGACAGAACTATTCTCCTCCATCTTGCAGCTATAGAACTTATTGGAGACTTCATATCTCTCAATCCGGGCATTTGCTTGACATATTAACTTCAACTCCTGGAACATCTCATATGCTCCATGACGTTCAAAACGTCGTTGAAGGCCCGGTTCTAAGCCGTAAAGCATGGCACACTGAACTATAGAGTAGTCATCAGCTTTGCTCTGCCAGACGTTCTTAACGTCGTTAGTTGCATCAGCAGGAGGCCTGGCACCCAGCGGTGCTTCCAGGACGTAACTTTTCTGTGCAGCAATGAGGATAATCCTCAGGTTACGGACCCGGTCCGTGTAATTGCTACCATCATCTTTCAACTTTGCTTTCTCAAGGAACGCATTAAAATTCAACGGAACAACAGCACGAGCCATCTATCTACAAACAAACATAGACAAGCAAGATACTATCAGGTACTAAGTTCATGATAAATTTAAGTTCAATTAATCATATTACTTAAGAACTCCCACTTAGACAGACATCTCTCTAGTCATCTAAGTGATTACGTGATCCAAATCAACCAAACCATGTCCGATCATCACGTGAGATGGAGTTGTTTCAATGGTGAACATCACTATGTTGATCATATCTACTATATGATTCACGCTCGACCTTTCGGTCTCCTTGTTCCGAGGCCATATCTGTATATGCTAGGCTCGTCAAGTATAACCTGAGTATTCCGCATGTGCAACTGTTTTGCACCCGTTGTATTTGAACATAGAGCCTATCACACCCGATCATCACGTGGTGTCTCAGCACGAAGAACTTTTGCAACGGTGCATACTCAGGGAGAACACTTCTTGATAATTAGTGAGAGATCATCTTAAAATGCTACCGTCAATCAAAGCAAGATAAGATGCATAAAGGATAAACATCACATGCAATCAATATAAGTGATATGATATGGCCATCATCATCTTGTGCTTGTGATCTCCATCTTCGAAGCACCGTCATGATCACCATCGTCATGGGCGCGACACCTTGATCTCCATCGTAGCATCGTAGTCGTCTACGCCATCCATTGCTTCTACGACTATCGCTACCGCTTAGTGATAAAGTAAAGCAATTACAGGGCGTTTGCATTTCATACAATAAAGCGACAACCATATGGCTCCTGCCAGTTGCCGATAACTTCGGTTACAAAACATGATCATCTCATACAATAAAATATAGCATCATGTCTTGGCCATATCACATCACAACATACCCTGCAAAAACAAGTTAGACGTCCTCTACTTTGTTGTTGCAAATTTTACGTGGCTGCTACGGGCTTAGCAAGAACCGTTCTTACCTACGCATCAAAAACCACAACGATAGTTTGTCAAGTTGGTGCTGTTTTAACCTTCGCAAGGACCGGGCGTAGCCACACTCGATTCAGCTAAAGTGAGAGAGACAGACACCCGCCAGTCACCTTTAAGCACGAGTGCTCGTAGCGGTGAAACCAGTCTCGCGTAAGCGTACGCGTAATGTCGGTCCGGGCTGCTTCATCTCACAATACCGCCGAACCAAAGTGTGACATGCTGGTAAGCAGTATGACTTGTATCGCCCACAACTCACTTGTGTTCTACTCGTGCATATAACATCAACGCATAAAACCTAGGCTCGGATGCCACTGTTGGGTTTCGTAGTAATTTCAAAAAAATTCCTATGCACACTCAAGATCATGTTGATGGCATAGCAACGAGAGGGGAGAGTGTATGTCCATGTACCCTCGTAGACTGTTAGCGGAAGCGTTATAACAACACGGTTGATGTAGTCGTACATCTTCACGATCCGACCGATCCAAGCACCGAACGTACGGGGCCTCCGAGTTCAGCACACGTTCAGCTCGATGACGATCTCCGGCCTCCGATCTAGCCGAGCTCCGGAGATGAGTTCCGTCAGCACGACGGCGTGGTGACGATGTTGATGTTCTACCGGCGCAGGACTTCGCCTAAGCTTCGCGATGATATGACCGAGGTGGAATATGGTGGAAGGGGGCACCGCACACGGCTAAGGAACGATCCATAGATCAACTTGTGTGTCTATGGGGTGCCCCCCGCCCCCGTATATAAAGGAGGAGAGGAGGAGGGGGCCGGCCTAAGGGGAGGCGCGCCCTAGGAGGGGGGAAACCTACTCCAAGTAGGTTTCCCCCCTCCCTTTCCTAATCCAAGAAGGAGGGGGAAGGAAGGAGTGGGAGAGGGGGAAGGCAAGGGGAGCGCCGCCCCTCCCCCCTTCCTTGTCCTATTCGGACTCAAGGGGAGGGGGCGCGCCACTTGCCCTGGCCGGCCCCTCTCTTTCTCCAATAGGGCCCATCAAGGCCCATTACTTCCCGGGGGGGTTCCGGTAACCCTCCGGTACTCCGGTTTTTCTCTGAAAACTCCCGGAACACTTCCGATGTCCGAATATAGTCGTCCAATATATCAATCTTTATGTCTCGACCATTTCGAGACTCCTCGTCATGTCCGTGATCACATCCGGGACTCCGAACAAACTTTGGTACATCAAAACTTATAAACTTATAATAAAACTGTCATCGTAACGTTAAGCGTGCGGACCCTACGGGTTCGAGAACTATGTAGACATGACCTAAAACCATTCTCGGTCAATAACCAATAGCGGGACCTGGATGCCCATATTGGTTCCTACATATTCTACGAAGATCTTTATCGGTCAAATCGCATAACAACATATGTTGTTCCCTTCGTCATGGGTATGTTACTTGCCCGAGATTTGATCGTCAGTATCCAATACCTAGTTCAATCTCGTTACCGGCAAGTCTCTTTACTTGTTCTGTAATACGTCATCTCATAACTAACTTATTAGTTATAATGCTTGCAAGGCTTAAGTGATGAGTATTACCGAGAGGGCCCAGAGATACCTCTTCGACAATTGGAGTGACAAAACCTAATCTCGAAATACGCCAACTCAACATGTACCTTCGGAGACACCTGTAGTACTCCTTTATAATCACCCAGTTATGTTGTGACGTTTGGTAGTACCCAAAGTGTTCCTCCGGTAAACGGGAGTTGCATAATTCTCATAGTTACAGGAACGTGTATAAGTCATGAAGAAAGCAATAGCAGAATACTAAACGATCAAGTGCTAAGCTAACGGGATGGGTCATGTCAATCACATTATTCTCCTAATGATGTGATCTCATTAATCAAATGACAACACATGTCTATGGTTAGGAAACATAACCATCTTTGATTAATGAGCTAGTCAAGTAGAGGCATACTAGTGACTATATGTTTGTCTATGTATTCACACATGTATCATGTTTCCGGTTAATACAATTCTAGCATGAATAATAAACATTTATCATGATATAAGGAAATAAATAATAACTTTATTATTGCCTCTAGGGCATATTTCCTTCATCCACATGGCCCGCGGTGATGATCTTCACGCCATCAAATATCTCCCCCTCAAGCTTAAGGGACCAACCCGACATTGGCTTAACAGCTTGCCAACAGAGTCAATTGGGAGTTGGGAAGACCTGGAATCCGCATTCCTCGATAACTTCCAAGGCACGTATGTGCGACCTCCAGACGCGGATGACCTAAGCCACATAATTCAGCAGCCAGACGAATCGGTCAGACAATTCTGGACACGGTTCTTAACCAAGAAAAACCAAATCGTCGACTGTCCGGATGCGGAGGCCCTCGTGGCCTTCAAGCATAACATCCGCGATGAGTGGCTTGCCCGGCACCTGGGACAGGAAAAGCCGAAATCCATGGCAGCCCTCACATCACTCATGACCCGCTTCTGCGCGGGTGAGGACAGCTGGCTAGCACGCAGCAACAACCTCAGCAAAAATTCTGGCAGTCCGGATTTTAAGGACCGACATGGCAGGTCGCGTCGTAACAAAAACAAACGCCGCACTAACGGCGACAATAGTGAGGATACGACAGTTAATGCCGGATTCAGAGGCTCTAAACCCGGTCAGCGGAAAAAGCCATACAAAAGAACTACTCCGGGTCTGTCCAATTTGGACAGAATACTCGACCGCTCGTGCCAGATACACGGCACCCCCGAAAAACCAGCCAACCACACCAACAGGGATTGTTGGGTATTCAAGCAGGCAGGCAAGTTAATTGCCGAAAACGATGACAAGGGGCTGCATAGCGATGACGAGGAAGAGACCCGACCGCCGAACAATAGAGGACAGAAGGGTTTCCCCCCACAGGTGCAGACGGTGAACATGATATACGCAACGGACATACCCAAAAGGGAGCGGAAGCGTGCACTCAGGGATGTATACGCGATGGAGCCAGTTGCCCCGAAGTTCAACCCATGGTCCTCCTGCCCGATCACTTTTGACCGAAGGGACCACCCCACCAGCATCCGCCACGGCGGATTCGCCGCATTGGTTTTAGATCCAATCGTCAACGGATTTCACCTTACTAGAGTCCTGACGGACGGCGGCAGCAGTCTGAACCTGCTTTACCAGGATACATTGCGCAAAATGGGCATAGACCCATCAAGGATTAAACCTACCAAGATGACCTTTAAAGGCATCATACCAGGTGTAGAAGCCAATTGTACAGGCTCAGTTACACTGGAAGTGGTCTTCGGATCCCCGGATAACTTCCGAAGCGAGTAGTTAATCTTCGACATAGTCCCGTTCCGCAGCGGCTATCATGCCCTGCTCGGACGTACCGCGTTTGCAAAGTTCAACGCGGTGCCACACTACGCATACCTTAAGCTCAAGATGCCAGGCCCTCGAGGAGTCATCACGGTCAACAGAAACACTGAACGTTCTCTCCGCACGGAGGAACATACAGCAGCTCTCGCGGCAGAAGCACAATGCAGCCTCCTAAGGCAATTCTCGAGTCCGGACGTTAAGCGGCCGGACACAACTAAGCGCGCCCAGAGTAACCTACAACAAGACCACCTGGCACGTTCCGAGCACGCGTAGCAGTGTGACCCCAACCCTAGCCCCCGCAAAACGTCAAGACAGGTCCTTCACGTACACCATTATGCTCTGAAGATACCATGGGCATGGGGAGAGGGGCACGACCACGATAGGCCCAGACTGCGGCTCAACCACACCAGGGGCTCTCAAGTGTGTCGTTCTGTTTTTCTTTTCTCTTATTTATTTATTTTTTACCCACAGGACTCCGTTCGTCAGAGGCCCTGTCCGGCAGCAGACCTGCCGAACTCACGATGCAACAGCCAGGGAAGGATAAAGGCTACAACGAATATCCAGGTGGTCTCCATTACGAGCATTGAATCTTTTTTATACACCACTCCGCAGCCTACCCCTGGAGGGGGACATGCTTAAACAGTCCCGCCCCTTTCTTATCGCACTATTTGTATCGTTCTGCATTCATAGCAGCAATTCCTGAATAAAACAATGCAACACCTTTTTGCTTATAATTGCATTTCCTTTTTAATATGTTCATTTACGACATGTTGCATCCGTACACTTTGGTACGGTTCAAATACACCAGGGGCTTATTTTTCCCGCATCATGGTGTGATAAGTCCGAACACTTTCACAAGTGCGGCACCCCGAACTTATAGCATTATATGCATCGGCTCCGAATCATGTCTTGGGTCAATAGTTGGGTTTGCCCGGCTCCCATGTTTTGGTACCTTATGTTCCGTTGTATCGGCTAAGGTAGCACTGGGAGAACCACTGCGATTGCGCCCCAATTGAGCTGGGTTAACGCCTCAGTGGAGAAAGCTAAAACTGACCGTCAGGATAAGGCGAGAGCCGGTCGCTGTTCGAGAGGTTTTTTGCGAGTCCTTAAAGACTTATGCCGCTTAGAGCGAGGAGCCGGTTTTTGTCCGGCCCAGGCGTGGATAGCGCCCCAAATTCGGCCTTCCGAAGACTAGGGGCTTCACCGAAATTTAAAATTATAGAATTCTATGGCTAAGTGAGAGTGTTCAAGCATTATAAGTCTGGTTGCCTGTTCGTCGTGTTGAGCGCCTCCCTAGATGGACCCAAAAATGGGAACAAGAGTGCTCAAGTTTATCCCGAACACCCCAGCACTCGCGGCATGGGGGCTGAAGCCGACGACTTGCCATCTCTCAGATTTGATAAACAGCCGCACAGAAGGTAATATTTTAAATTAACAAGCGTTGCTTAGCGCATATGAACTAAGTTTTCAGTGCACAGGATAACAAAATACGAGTCTACTCAAATATTACATCTTTGGAGCACTCACCCGCAATAGTGCAGGCACCCTTCAGGACACTCTTATAATACATCTCAGGCGTGCGGTACTCCTTGCCCTGCGGCGGCGGGTCCGTCACAAGCTTCTGGGCATCCATCTTGCCCCAGTGCACCTTTGCGCGGGCAAGGGCCTGACGAGCACCCTCAATGCAAGCGGAGTGCTTGATGACTTCAACCCACGAGCACGCATCCACCAGCCGCCGCACCAGGCCGAAGTAGCTCCCAGGCATAGCCTCCTTAGGCCACAACCGAACTATGAGGCCCTTCATGGCCTGTTCGGCCACCTTGTGGAGCTCGACCAGCTGCTTCAGCTGGTCGCTAAGGGGCACCGGATGTCCGGCCTCAGCATACTGAGACCAGAAGACCTTCTCCGTCGAGCTCCCCTCCTCGGCCCGGTAGAATGCGGCAGCATCGGATACACTGCGAGGAAGATCTGCGAACGCTCCTAGAGAGCTCCGAATTCGGGTAAGTGATAGGTAACTCACACTCACATGCTTACTTTGCATGAAAAATGCCTTACCCGCCGCTATTTTCTTCAACGCCTCGATTTCCTGGAGGGCCTTATAGGCTTCTGCCTTCGCGGACTTGGCACTCCCAAGAGCCGTCGCAAGCTCGGACTCTCGAGTCTTCGAGTCACGCTCCAAGCTCTCATGTTTTTCCACGAGAGCCTGGAGCTCTTGCTGTACCTCCGCCACCCGCGCCTCATGCTTCTCTCGCTCGGTACGTTCCGCGGCCGCACTACGTTCGGCCGCGGACACCGCCTCCTTCAGGTTCGCCACCTCGTTTATGGCCCCTGTCACAAGATCGTTATCCTTGTCATTTTTCTTGCAACCAAAATCCTTTTCTATAAGGTACAATTTTAATAAGGTGTTGCTCACCTTCCTTGTCCTCGAGCTGCTTTTTGGCACGGCCGAGCTTGTTCTCGGATCGCTCGAGGTTTTCCTTCAACGTATTGACCTCCGCAGACAGTGCGGCGGAGGTCAGCAGCACAGCCTGCAATCCCATATTGACATATTTTTTATGACTCATGCGTATATCTTTTTAGATCCTCAGTCCGGCTTTTCTTTCCGAACACCGAACCGAGCATCAGGGGCTACTGTCTATGCGGTACCATTTTATATATATCAAAATTCTTACCTCAAAGCCTGTTAAAAGGCTGCTGCAGGCTTCGGTCAGCCCGCTCTTGGCGAGCTGAACCTTCTGAATCACCGCACTCATAACAGTGCGGTGTCCCTCTTCAATGGAGGTGCTATTGAGCGCCTCCATCAAGTTATCCGGCGCCTCCGGTTGGACGGAGGCTGCCAGCGTCACGGTCTTGCCCTTCTTACGAAGGGGTCGCCCGCCGGACTCCGGAGCCACTGTAGTCTCCGGAGCTGAGTCCGGTGCGAAGTCCGGAAGGTTGTCCTACAACACCTCCGGGGCCTCCTCCTCCTGGCGGGTCCCTTCTTGGGATCCCGCCTCGGCATCGTCCACATCACGGGGGGTGGAGGCAGTCGGAAGGGAATCCATGTCCGACGCACCTAAGGACCCGCTCGACGAAGCAGGGAGATCATCCTTGGGCGGACTGCAGGGTTGTATGCGGCATTATAAAGACAATATGTGGCAAAAAGAAAAACCATGAAGTTATTCGGGAGTCCGGATACTTACGATCTCGCCAGAGGCTTGGCCCTTGGAGGCCAGTCCTCGTCGTCGTCACGGGCGTTGGCAGAGCAGTCCGGGGAAATAGTTTTTCCCTTCTTGGACCCTTCGGCCTCCCTTGTTGGGGAGGCCTTCCTTTTCTTCCCTCCCCCCGCTAGGGGAGAGGCTTTCTTCTTCTCCTCCTCGCCCTTGTGGGAGGAGTCGGCCTCGGATTCATCATCCGATAACACTTGAAAACGAGAACTCTTTCGAGTACCCGTGGCCTTCTTCTTGGCCTTCTTCTCCGGCACCACATGGGGTGCCGGGGCCAGCAGCCCCGTTAGGCGGGCGTCCGCTGGGTCCTCTGGCAATGGGGCCGGACAGATAGTCTGTTCGGCCTTCGCCAGCCAGTCCTGTCAAAGGCAAAGGGAGTTTAGATCCCGCATAGAGTCAGTCTATGGAAAACAAGCGACTAAATCACTTACCTCGTCAGGTAGACGTTGCGAGCTGAATCCGCGATCTTCGGTAGCGGATGCGGGAGCCTCGGCGCTCTTGAACAGCACCCTCCAGACATCTTCGTACGTAGTGTCGAAGAGCCTGTTCAGAGTCTGGTGCTGCGCCGGATCGAACTCCCACATATTGAAGCCCCATCGTTGGCACGGGAGAATCCGGCGGATGAGCATGACCTGGACTACGTTGACAAGCTTGAGCTTCTTGTCCACCAGCTTTTGGATACAAGCTTGGAGTCCTGTCAGCTCCTCCGAATCGCCCCAGATCCGGCCGCTCTCTTTCCAGGAGGTGAGCCGTGTAGGGATGCCAGATCTAAATTCGGGGGCCGCTGCCCAATCAGGGTCGCGCGGCTCGGTGATGTAGAACCACCCCGATTGCCACCCCTTAATGGTTTCCACGAAGGTGCCCTCCAGCCAAGTAACGTGGGACATCCTGCCCACCATGGCGCCTCCGCACTCCGCTTGGCTGCCCTTTACAACCTTCGGCTTGACGCTGAAGGTCTTGAGCCACAAGCCGAAGTGAGGCCGGATGCAGAGGAAGGCCTCGCACACGACGATAAACGCTGAGATGTTGAGGATAAAATTTGGGGCCAGATCATGGAAATCCAGGCCGTAGTAGAACATGAGCCCCCGGACAAAGGGATGAAGTGGGAAGCCCAGTCCGCGGAGGAAATGGGGAAAAATACTACCCTCTCATGGGGCCTGGGGGTGGGGATAATCTCCCCCTCGTCGGGGAGCCAGTGTGCGATGTTGCTGGAAAAATATCCGGCGTTGCGCAGCCTCTGGATCTGCCCCTCCGTGACGGAGGAGGCCATCCACTTGCCTCCCGCTCCGGACATAGTTGGAGAAGGTTGAGGTGAGAAGTGCGGACTTGGGCGCTGGAGCTTGAGTTCACGGAGATAGATAAGCCAAGGAGGAAGAAGGCGCAGGTAAAAGGGTTGGATCTTTATCCCCTTATATGGGCGGACAAAAACATGTGTCCCCACCGGCCTGGTAAAACTCGCTTATCTCCCAAGCGCCGCGATCAATGGCGCGGTTGGGTTACCCACGTCCGTATTGATGGGAATCCCGGAATAAGGGGAACACGATCTCTGCTTCGACAAGACGTGCCAAGGAAACCGCTTCGCTAAACGCGCTGAGGTGGTACAGTAAAGACAATTCGAGTAAAGGCTTGGTAGTGGTGTGACGTCACGCCACAAAATACGTCAGCAGATTGAACTTGTGTAGTATTATTCTCTCTACGGTGGTACGTGGAATTTATTTTTTGCAGAGCCGGACACTATCCTGGTGTTCACAATCTTCTGTAAATTATTTGGAGGGAGAACCCGCCTTGCAATGCCGAAGACAACATGCGCGCCGGACTCGTCGTCATTGAAGCCTGGTTCAGGGGCTACTGAGGGAGTTCCGGACTAGGGGGTGTCCGGACAGCCGAACTATCGTGATCGGCCGGACTCCAAGACTATGAAGATACAAGATTGAAGACTTCGTCCCGTGTCCAGATGGGACTTTCCTTGGCGTGGAAGGCAAGCTTGGCGATACGGATATGTAGATTTCCTACCATTGTAACCGACTCTGTGTAACCCTAGCCCTCTCCGGTGTCTATATAAACCGGATGGCTTTAGTCCATAGAAAAAACAACAATCATACCATAGGCTAGCTTCTAGGGTTTAGCCTCCTCGATCTCGTGGTAGATCTACTCTTGTAACACACATCATCAATATTAATCAAGCAGGACGTAGGGTTTTACCTCCATCAAGAGGGCCCGAACCTGGGTAAAACATCGTGTCCCTTGTCTCATGTTACCATCCGCCTAGACGCACAGTTCAGGACCCCCTACCCGAGATCCGCCGGTTTTGACACCGACAAAGAGCATGGGTTCTTAAAAGCAATCAGTGATGAGCTTCAAAAGAAAAGTTCTTCTTACATTGCCAAGCGTTTACTCTTGTCTACTTATATGTCACAAGTAAAATCTAGCAACAAGAACAAGAAAGATTCTTCTTCTAGTAGTAACAATAATAATGTTAAATCTAATATTGTTGCTTCTAGTAGTTCTCTTGATTCCACTAATGATTCTCTTATCCAAGTTACACTTGAGCAAGAAAATAGCTTATTGAAGGGAATTATAGAGAAAGGTGTTTAGAAGAGCCTTGCCGGAAGTAAGCAATTTGAGGAAATTGTACGCAAGCAAGGAAGGCACCGGAAGAATCAAGGTGTCGGTTTTGAACGCAAGTTCAATGCCAATGGAGTTGAGTGGGAAGAAGATCAATACCCCAAGACGAAGTTTGTTCCTCAACAAGAGAAGTATGACCCCACTTCTTTCAAAGGAACACAAGCTCAAGATGATCTTCCACCACAAGACCACAAGCTAAAAGGCAAGGACAAGCTTCAAGAAGAGATTCATTCATTCGAAGAAGCCCCTAAGGCCATGGTCGAGTGGGTTCCCAAGACTACGTCAAGTTCTACTTCATCAAGTATGACTACAACTCCAAGGACCCATCAAGTTGATGTGGATCCCAAAGAAGAAGAACTAGAGAGTTCTTGAGGGTGACTCCGCCAACATACTTCACTCATATTCATTTTTCAAGGAAAAATGCAATCAACTTCCATATCTTGCACTAGTTCAAGGATTCATAAACCCTCTTGTCGGTAAGACAAGGGACGAGGTAACCTAATGCTTTCATGGACATCATCATATGTGTGTTTCACTCTATGTCTATGGATACTCTTGCATGTTCCTCGTGGGACTAACCAGTGTAGATATTGAAAGTGCAACTCACTCCAATGGATTGCTCCAAATGATCTACATCAACATTGAGCATCCGCATCTTCAACACCTACATGAAGTCATCATCGACAAAACCCAATGTTACACTGATACGCGTCGGTGCTATAAAAACGGTTTTAAACCCCTTTCTGCGACGGCATTCGGAACCGTCGCCTAGTGAGTGTGGGCGATTAGGGGGTCCTTCGCACACGACCCAGAAACCGTCGGGGATATGCCCTCCTGGCACACACGCTCGGCAAAATGAGGTCGTGTGCGACCGGCGAGCGAGCAAATATGGTTATACATACAGTAATGCTCAAAAAATACAATTATACAAGCAAAATCATTTCCGGTCGTAAGTTCATCCCACACAGTCAGTCCCCGCGAAACGTTTCCGTTCGTACATACATCCTACACAGTCGCTGCAAGGAAAACGTTTCCGTTCGTAGGTACATCACACACAATTTTCCCCATTAAATCGTTTGTGATGGCCTTCCCATCGCACACAATATTAATAATTTTATAGTTTGCATTATTGAATGCATCACACATGGTGCGTAGAAGAAACTATGTGCGTTGCCTTAGGTCATCGCCCACGGTATTTTCTCAATAACCGTTTGCAATATCAAAAACCAATTAGCGGGCTAATTGCCCTATTATTAATAATCCATTTAGTAATCTAATTGACATTCATATTAAACACATAATATATTTCATTCCCATATTAAGGAAGCAGGATTTCATAATTGAAATACATCAGAGTACAACATGATATAGCTTCAGCACTCAGCTACCCCATTACACAACTGCACCAGCACCAAGTTTCATGTGCAACATCTAGAACCTTTCAAAATTAGCATCATAGACGGTACATAGATAGATGCATCTCATTGGGAAAACTGCTGAAGCGGAAGACGAATATTGAGCATTCATTGATGTTGAAGGTCTTTGCAACTTTAGGCCAGTGCCTATGGATTATTGACCGTCCATCCTTCTTCCTCTTCAGGAACACTTCAATATTGAACCGTGGGTGTTGTATGAAAACCTTCCTCGCCTCCTGTCCATACAGGTGGTTTGAGAGGTAATCATCAGTGACCTATTTTGGAAAGGCCTGAAAACAAGGATGTGCATAAATATATTCTCTATATTGGAAATGGGGCAAAGGAATAAAAAGACAAGGTATAACAGTATACAATAACAGAATGCAGCCACAACAATTGAACATCGCATTGCAGAATTGAACCAAGCAGTTAACTAAACACCACAACAAATGAACCAACCGTTAACTGAGCACCACATTGTACAAATACAACATACTCCTAATAGAGGATCAGACAGTTAACCAAACCAAGCATGCTTAACAACTTGGAAATATAGCAATTGTATTTGTTTCTCATGTATTTAGTACAACCAAATTCGATTTATTTCTCATAAGGTATACAATAACAGAATGCACACACAACAATTGAACATCACATTGCAGAATTGAACCAAACAGTTAACTAAACACCACAACAAATGAACCAAATGGTAAAAGTAGATAGCACAATTCACTAAAATTTGATAAGGAAAGGCAGTAGCTAGCAAACTGAACATGGGTCTTTATAGTGAGCTAATAAGACAAGCTACTCATTATCGGAGATATCGATGACGATTGACTCCTTGGACATGGAAGAGGGCGAGGCCTCCGCATCGTGGGTGCCCTTGTCGTAGTGGTGAGTTGCCTGAGCCGCTCCGGGCACCAACCTGCCGGCTCTCGAGATGAGGTAAGCACGTGCACGTTGAGAAAACACCTCGTAGTCTTCGTCAAAGGCACCGACGGTGGCCTCGAGAAAACGCCACGAACTGTCATTTAAAGCAGCCAACCGCGCTGCAGCGTCGGTGCACGAGGTGTCGATGCTAGACTCGACAGCGAGGTGCTCCTCCAAGATCTGGGGGTCGGCATGAATGGCAGCCATCGCGACCTCATCCGCGCGTGCGGCCGTGATTTGCTTCTCCGCTGCCAAATGCTCCTTGAGATCCTGGCTATACTGCGTGCACCATGGCTTAGGATGGTGCTTATTTGGTGGAGGGGTCGGTGATTTGGATGGAAGGTTTCGCGCTCGCGCCGGCGGTCGGGGCATGTGGGATGTGGAAGGAGGAGGAGGACGAGGTTCGGGTGTGGATTACCTGCCTGGATAGGCGAGGCCGAGCAGCATGAAGGAGGGTCGCCGGCGAGGTGGCGGCGCTTGCAAGCAAGGAGTGAAGGTTTCAACTTGGAAAGGAAGGCGGAAACAAGGGAAATGTGGATTTTGGTAAGGGGGAGGGGCGGGGAGGTAGATATTTCCACGGAAGCCGAAAATTTGGAACCGCTTCAGCGAAAAAACTGGCACGCAAAGTGTCATCAGACAGGGTCCCTTATTCAGAGCGGGTTGTGGGCCGTAGCCGACGAACCTTCTCGAGTAAGCCATAGGCGTATTATACACCGACGGTGCTCCAGGATATTTTGTACTACATCTCACACGGTTGGTGATAATAAACTGTGTGGGATCTACTTGATTTTTCATCTTGATTTGAATTACATAATGGGGTCACAGCTGCAAAGGATGGTGTTTGAATTGCTAGAACTTCTATCTGTAGTGAACATGCAACTATAGGTGTGTCGTAAAAAAAGTTGGAATTATTCAGGGTTCGTTTGGACATTTTTATACGGTAACTTGGTTTTCTAGGAATGCCTGGTGCACAATTCAAAATTAAACCACATGCACATGCTCCAGTGCACCAAAATGGGTTGTAAAATGATATTGTTGGGGAACGTTGCATAAAATAAAAAATTTCCTACGTTCACCAAGATCATCTATGACTTCATCTAGTAACAAGAGAGGGGAGTGCATCTACATACCCTTGTAGATCGCGAGCGGAAGCGTTCAAGGGAACGGGGATGATGGAGTCGTACTCGCCGTGATCCAAATCACCGATGACCAAGTGCCGAATGGACATCACCTCCGCGTTCAACACACGTACGGAGCGGATGACGTCTCCTCCTTCTTGATCCAGCAAGGGGGAAGGAGAGGTTGATGAAGATCCAGTAGCACGACAGCGTGGTGGTGGATGCAGCAGAGTTCCGGCAGAGCTTCGCCGAGCTTCTACGAGAGGGAGAGGTGTAGCAGGCGAGAGGGAGGCGCCAAGACTTCAGGGTGCGGATGCCCTCCCTCCCCCCTCCTTTATATAGGCCCCC
>NC_041389.1:156349820-156433210 GCF_002162155.2 Triticum dicoccoides
CCCCCTCCCCTAGGGTTCCCAACCCAAGGCGTAGAGGGGGGGGGGGCAGGGGGGGCGCACCAGCCCACCAGGGGCTGGTTCCCCTCCCACTTCAGCCCATGGGGCCCTCCGAGATAGGTGGCCCCACCCGGTGGACCCCCGGGACCCTTCCGGTGGTCCCGGTACAATACCGGTGACCCCCGAAACTCTCCCGATGGCCGAAACTGCACTTCCTATATATAATTCTTTACCTCCGGACCATTCTGGAACTCCTCGTGACGTCCGGGATCTCATCCGGGACTCCGAACAACTTTCGGTTTGCTGCATACTCATATTCATATAACCCTAGCGTCACCGAACCTTAAGTGTGTAGACCCTACGGGTTCGGGAGACACGTAGACATGACCGAGATGGCTCTCCGGTCAATAACCAACAGCGGGATCTGGATACCCATGTTGGCTCCCACATGCTCCTCGATGATCTCATCGGATGAACCACGATGTCGAGGATTCAATCAACCCCGTATACAATTCCCTTTGTCAATCGGTACATTACTTGCCCGAGACTCGATCATCGGTATCCCAATACCTCGTTCAGTCTCGTTACCGGCAAGTCACTTTACTTGTACCGTAATGCATGATCCCATGACCAAACACTTAGTCACTTTGAGCTCATTATGATGATGCATTACCGAGTGGGCCCAGAGATACCTCTCCGTCATACGGAGTGACAAATCCCAGTCTCGATCCGTGTCAACCCAACAGACACTTCCGGAGATACCTGTAGTGCACCTTTATAGTCACCCAGTTACGTTGTGACGTTTGGTACACCCAAAGCACTCCTACGGTATTCGGGAGTTATACGATCTCATGGTCTAAGGAAAAGATACTTGACATTGGAAAAACTCTAGCAAAACGAACTACACGATCTTGTGCTATGCTTAGGATTGGGTCTTGTCCATCACATCATTCTCCTAATGATGTGATCCCATTATCAATGACATCTTATGTCCATAGTCAGGAAACCATGACTATCTGTTGATCAACGAGCTAGTCAACTAGAGGCTTACTAGGGACATATTATGGTCTATGTATTCACACGTGTATTACGATTTCCGTATAATACAATTATAGCATGAATAAAGACAATTATCATGAACAAGGAAATATAATAATAATTCTTTTATTATTGCCTCTAGGGCATATTTCCAACAGTCTCCCACTTGCACTAGAGTCAATAATCTAGTTACGTTGTGATGAATCGAACACCCATAGAGTTCTGGTGTTGATCATGTTTTGCTCGCGAAAGAGGTTTAGTCAACGGATCTACGACATTCAGATCCGTATGTACTTTGCAAATATCTATGTCTCCATCTTGAACATTTTCACGGATGGAGTTGAAACGACACTTGATGTGCCTGGTCTTCTTGTGAAACCTGGGCTCCTTGGCAAGGGCAATAGCTCCAGTGTTGTCACAGAAGAGTTTGATTGGCCCCGACACATTGGGTATGACTCCTAGGTCGGTGATGAACTCCTTCACCCAAATTGCTTCATGCACTACCTCCGAGGCTGCCATGTACTCCGCTTCACATGTAGATCCCGCCACGACGCTCTGCTTGTAGCTGCACCAGCTTACTGCTCCACCATTCAACATATACACGTATCCGATTTGTGACTTAGAGTCATCCAGATCTGTGTCGAAGCTAGCGTTGACGTAACCCTTTACGACGAGCTCTTCGTCACCTCCATAAACGAGAAACATGTCCTTTGTCCTTTTCAGGTACTTTAGGATATTCTTGACCGCTGTCCAGTGTTCCTTGCCGGGATTACTTTGGTACCTTCCTACCAAACTTACGCCAAGGTTTACATCAGGTCTGGTACACAGCATGGCATACATAATAGATCCTATGGCTGAAGCATAGGGGATGACACTCATCTCTTCTTTATCTTTTGCCGTGGTCGGGCATTGAGCTGAGCTCAATCTCACACCTTGTAACACAGGCAAGAACCCTTTCTTGGACTGATCCATTTTGAACTTCTTCAATATCTTATGAAGGTATGTGCTTTGTGAAAGACCTATGAGGCGTCTCGATCTATCCCTATAGATCTTGATGCCTAATATGTAAGCAGCTTCTCCAAGATCCTTCATTGAAAAACACTTATTCAAGTAGGCCTTAATGCTGTCCAAAATTTCTATATCATTTCCCATCAAAAGTATGTCATCTACATATAATATGAGAAATGCTACAGAGCTCCCACTCACTTTCTTGTAAACGCAGGCTTCTCCATAAGTCTGCATAAACCCAAACGCTTTGATCATCTCATCAAAGCGAATGTTCCAACTCCGAGATGCTTGCACCAGCCCATAAATGGATCGCTAGAGCTTGCATACTTTGTTAGCATTCTTAGGATCGACAAAACCTTCCGGCTGCATCATATACAGTTCTTCCTTAAGATGTCCGTCAAGGAATGCCGTTTTGACGTCCATCTGCCATATCTCATAATCATAGTATGCGGCAATTGCTAGCATGATTCGGACGGACTTCAGCTTCGCTACGGGAGAGAAAGTCTCATCGTAGTCAACCCCTTGAACTTGCCGATAACCCTTAGCGACAAGTCGAGCTTTATAGATGGTAATATTACCATCCGCGTCCGTCTTCTTCTTAAAGATCCATTTGTTTTCTATCGCTCGCCGATCATCGGGCAAGTCTGTCAAAGTCCATACTTTGTTTTCATACATGGATTCTATCTCGGATTGCATGGCTTCAAGCCATTTGTTGGAATCTGGGCCCGCCATCGCTTCTTCATAGTTCGAAGGTTCACTGTTGTCTAACAACATGATTTCCAGGATAGGGTTGCCATACCACTCTAGTGTGGAACATGTCCTTGTGGACCTACGAAGTTCAGTAGCAACTGAAGTACCTTGATCATCATTATTAATTTCCTCTCTAGTTGGTGTAGGCACCACAGGAACATTTTCCTGAGCTGCACTACTTTCCGGTTCAAGAGGTAGTACTTCATCGAGTTCTACTTTCCTCCCACTTACTTCTTTCGAGAGAAACTCTTTTTCCAGAAAGGATCCGTTCTTGGCAACAAATATCTTGCCCTAGGATCTTAAGTAGAAGGTATACCCAATGGTTTCCTTAGGGTATCCTATGAAGACGCATTTTTCTGACTTGGGTTCGAGCTTTTCAGGTTGAAGTTTCTTGACATAAGCATCGCATCCCCAAACTTTTAGAAACGACAGCTTAGGTTTCTTCCCAAACCATAATTCATACGGTGTCGTCTCAACGGATTTAAACGGATCCCTATTTAAAGTGAATGTAGCTGTCTCTAAAGCGTATCCCCAAAATGATAGCGGTAAATCGGTAAGAGACATCATAGATCGCACCATATCCAATAGGGTGCGATTACGACGTTCGGACACACCGTTACGCTGAGGTGTTCCAGGCAGCGTGAGTTGTGAAACGATTCCACATTTCCTTAAGTGTGTACCAAATTCGTGACTTAAGTATTCTCCTCCACGATCTGATCGTAGGAACTTTATCTTTCGGTCACGTTGATTCTCTACCTCATTCTAAAATTCCTTGAACTTTTCAAAGGTCTCAGACTTGTGTTTTATTAAGTAGACATACCCATATCTACTCAAGTCATCAGTGAGAGTGAGAACATAACAATATCCTCCGCGAGCCTCAATGCTCATTGGACCGCATACATCGGTATGTATGATTTCCAACAAGTTGGTTGCTCGCTCCATTGTTCCAGAGAACGGAGTCTTGATCATTTTGCCCATGAGGCATGGTTCGCATGTGTCAAATGATTCATAATCGAGAGACTCTAAAAGTCCATCAGCATGGAGCTTCTGCATGCGCTTGACACCAACGTGACCAAGGCAGCAGTGCCACAAGTATGTGGGACTATCGTTATCAACCTTACATCTTTTGGTATTCACGTTATGAATATGTCTAACATTACGTTCGAGATTCATTAACAATAAACCATTGACCATCGGGGCATGACCATAAAACATATCTCTCATATAAATAGAACAACCATTATTCTTGGATTTAAATGAGTAGCCATCTTGTATCAAACAAGATCCAGATACAATGTTCATGCTCAAACTTGGCGCTAAATGACAATTATTGAGGTTTAAAACTAATCTCGTAGGTAAATGTAGAGGTAGCGTGCCGACGGCGATCACATCGACCTTGGAACCATTCCCGATGCGCATCGTCACCTCGTCCTTCGCCAGTCTCCGCTTATTCCGCAGCTCCTGCTGTGAGTTACAAATATGAGCAACGGCACCGGTATCAAATACCCAGGAGTTACTACGAGTACTGGTAAGGTACACATCGATTACATGTATATCAAATATACCCTTAGTGTTGCCTACCTTCTTGTCCGCTAAGTATTTGGGGCAGTTCCGCTTCCAGTGACCCTTCCCTTTGCAATAAAAGCACTCAGTCTCAGGCTTGGGTCCATTCTTTGACTTCTTCCCGGTAACTGGCTTACCGGGTGCGGCAACATCCTTGTCGTCCTTCTTGAAGTTCTTCTTACCCTTGCCCTTCTTGAACTTAGTGGTTTTATTGACCATCAACACTTGATGTTCCTTCTTGATTTCTACCTCTGCTCACTTCAGCATTGAAAATACTTCAGGTATAGTTTTCACCATCCCCTGCATATTGTAGTTCATCACAAAGCTCTTGTAGCTCGGTGGGAGCGACTGAAGGATTCTGTCAATGACCGCCTCGTCCAGGAGGTTAATGTCCAACTGGGAAGGCGGTTGTGCAACCCAGACATTTTGAGTATGTGCTCACTGACAGAACTGTTTTCCTCCATCTTACAACTATAGAACTTATCAGAGACTTCATATCTCTCGACCCAGGCATGAGCTTGGAAAACCATTTTCAGCTCCTCGAACATCTCATATGCTCCGTGTTGCTCAAAACGCTTTTGGAGCCCCGGTTCTAAGCTGTAAAGCATGCCACACTGAACGAGGGAGTAATCATCAGCACGTGAGTGCCAAGCGTTCATAACGTCTTGGTTCTCTGGGATGGGTGCTTCACCTAGCGGTCCTTCTAGGACATATGCTTTCTTGGCAGCTATGAGGATGATCCTTAGGTTCCGGACCCAGTCCGTATAGTTGCTGCCATCATCTTTCAGCTTGGTTTTCTCTAGGAACACGTTGAAGTTCATGTTGACATGAGCGTTGGCCATTTGATCTACAAGACATATTTGCAAAGGTTTTAGACTAAGTTCATGATAATTAAGTTCATCTAATCAAATTTTCTAATGAACTCCCACTCAGATTAGACATCCCTCTAGTCATCTAAGTGTTACATGATCCGAGTCGACTAGGTCGTGTCCGATCATCACGTGAGACGGACTAGTCATCATCGTGAACATCTCCATGTTGATCGTATCTTCCATACGACTCATGTTCGACCTTTCAATCTCTGTGTTCCAAGGCCATGTCTGTACATGCTAGGCTCGTCAAGTTAACCCTAAGTGTTTTTGCATGTGTAAAACTGTCTTACACCCATTGTATGTGAACGTAAGAATCTATCACACCCGATCATCACGTGGTGCTTCGAAACGATGAACTTTAGCAACAGTGCACAGTTAGGGGGAACACTTTCTTGAAATTATTATAAGGGATCATCTTATTTACTACCGTCATTCTAAGTAAACAAGATGCACAAACATAATAAACATCTCATGCAATTATATAATAGTAGTGACATGATATGGCCAATATCATATAGCTCCTTTGATCTCCATCTTCGGGGCTCCATGATCATCTTCGTCACCGGCATGACACCATGATCTCCATCATCATGATCTCCATCATCGTGTCTCCATGAAGTTGCTCGCCAACTATTACTTCTACTACTATGGCTAACGGTTTAGCAATAGAGGAAAGTAATTACATGGCGTTAAATCATTGACACGCAGGTCATACAATAATTAAGACAACTCCTATGGCTCCTGCCGGTTGTCATACTCATTGACATGCAAGTCGTGATTCCTATTACAAGAACATGATCTCATACATCACAATATATCATTCATCATTCATCACAACTTTTGGCCATATCACATCACAAGGCAATTGCTGCAAAAACAAGTTAGACGTCCTCTAATTGTTGTTGCATCTTTTACGTGGCTGCAATAGGGTTCTAGCAAGAACGTTTTCTTACCTACGAAAAAGCCACAACGTGATTTGTCAACTTCTATTTACCCTTCATAAGGACCCTTTTCATCGAATCCTCTCCAACTAAAGTGGGAGAGACAGACACCCGCTAGCCACCTTATGCAACTAGTGCATGTCAGTCGGTGGAACCTGTCTCACGTAAGCGTACGTGTAAGGTCGGTCCGGGCCGCTTCATCCCACAATACCGCTGAAGCAAAATAAGACTAGTAGCGGCAAGAAAGTTGACAACATCTACGCCCAGAACAAATTTGTGTTCTACTCGTGCAATAGAGAACTACGCATAGACCTAGCTCATGATGCCACTGTTGGGGAACGTTGCATAAAATAAAAAATTTCCTACGTTCACCAAGATCAATCTATGAGTTCATCTAGCAACAAGAGAGGGGAGTGCATCTACATACCCTTGTAGATCACGAGCGGAAGCGTTCAAGGGAACGGGGATGATGGAGTCGTACTCGCCGTGATCCAAATCACCGATGACCAAGTGCCGAACGGATAGCACCTCCGCGTTCAACACACATACGGAGCGGATGAAGTCTCCTCCTTCTTGATCCAGCAAGGGGGAAGGAGAGGTTGATGAAGATCCAGCAGCACGACGGCCTGGTGGTGGATGCAGCAGAGTTCCGGCAGAGCTTCGCCGAGCTTCTGCGAGAGGGAGAGGTGTAGCAGGGGAGAGGGAGGCGCCAAGACTTCAGGGTGCGGCTGCCCTCCCTCCCCCCTCCTTTATATAGGCCCCCAGGGGGGGCGGCCCTAGAGATGGGATCTCTAGGGGGGCGGCCAAGGGGGGTGGAGTGCCCCCCAAGGCAAGTGGAGGCGCCCCCTCCCCTAGGGTTCCCAACCCTAGGCGTAGAGGGGGGCCCAGGGGGGGGGGCACCAGCCCACCAGGGCTTGGTTCCCTTCCCACTTCAGCCCATGGGGCCCTCCGGGATAGGTGGCCCCACCCGGTGGACCCCCGGGACCTTTCCGGTGGTCCCGGTACAATACCGGTGACCCCCAAAACTCTCCCGATGGCCGAAACCGCACTTCCTATATATAATTCTTTACCTCCGGACCATTCCGGAACTCCTCGTGACGTCCGAGATCTCATCCAGGACTGCGAACAACTTTCGGTTTGCTGCATACTCATATTCATATAACCCTAGCGTCACCGAATCTTAAGTGTGTAGACCCTACGGGTTCGGGAGACACGTAGACATGACCGAGATGGCTCTCCGGTCAATAACCAACAGCAGGATCTGGATACCCATGTTGGCTCCCACATGCTCCTCGATGATCTCATCGGATGAACCACGATGTCGAGGATTCAATCAACCCCGTATACAATTCCCTTTGTCAATCGGTACGTTACTTGCCCGAGACTCGATCGTCGGTATCCCAATACCTCGTTCTGTCTCGTTACCGGCAAGTCACTTTACTCGTACCGTAATGCATGATCCCGTGACCAAACACTTGGTCACTTTGAGCTCATTATGATGATGCATTACCGAGTGGGCCCAGAGATACCTCTCCGTCATACGGAGTGACAAATCCCAGTCTCGATCCGTGTCAACCCAATAGACACTTTCGGAGATACCTGTAGTGCACCTTTATAGTCACCCAGTTACGTTGTGACGTTTGGTACACCCAAAGCACTCCTACGGTATCCGGGAGTTACACGATCTCATGGTCTAATGAAAAGATACTTGACATTGGAAAAGCTCTAGCAAAACGAACTACACGATCTTGTGCTATGCTTAGGATTGGGTCTTGTCCATCACATCATTCTCCTAATGATGTGATCCCATTATCAATGACATCTTATGTCCATAGTCAGGAAACCATGACTATCTGTTGATCAATGAGCTAGTCAACTAGAGGCTTACTAGGGACATATTATGGTCTATGTATTCACACGTGTATTACGATTTCCGGATAATACAATTATAGCATGAATAAAGACAATTATCATGAACAAGGAAATATAATAATAATTCTTTTATTATTGCCTCTAGGGCATATTTCCAACAGATATATGTGTCCATGGATTGATGCTTACGTCCCATTCAAGAAATGGGGATGAATTTCAGACACCACGGCACCGTGGCTCTTCGGCAAATGTTGAGGTGCTTGCTTTTGTAATTATAGTAAATACAAAACTCGTCTAAAATTCATGAACCTTGGCATGCTATCATGGAACGACATCAAGATGATGGGGTAAAATAATGTTGTCCCATTTGGGCCAGGTTATGGTATAAGCTTCTCGCAAACCAAAGCTTCTCTCACAACAAGCATGATGGTTTTGGTAGGGAAAGTTTCACCTTTTTGGATGAAACGATATCCATTGCATCTTCTCGATTTCAATTTTTTTCCTAGTGTCAACATAGAACAACAGGGGTGTTATGTCAAATTTTGGGATTTTTCGGGGTTTGCTTGGACATTTTTATACATTAACTGAGTTTTCTATGCATTCATGTGCATAATTCAAATTTGAACTACATGCACAAGCTCTAATGCATATAAATTAGTTGAAAATTCAAATTTGTGTCCTTGGTTGCATGCTTAATTAGGTCCCATGCAAGAAATGAGAATGAATGTCAAACACCCTGCCGCCGTCACTCAGCCGCAAACATTGAGATATATACATGGTTTTTAAATTCTAGTAAATACAAAGCTCGTCTGAAATTCATGAAACTTAGCATGCTGTCATGGAGCGGCATCAACATGCCGTGGTAAATTTTTTGTCCCATTTGGGGCAGGTTTGGGGATATGCTTCTCACAAACGAGAGCTTCTCACAACAAGCCCGATGGTTTCGGTAGGGAACGTTTCACCTTTCTGGACGAAATGAGATGCATTGCCTTCTCTCGGTTTCACTTTTTTCCCCTAGTGTCAGCATAGAACAACAGGGGTGTTGTGTCAATTTTTGGGATTTTTGGGGGTTCGCTTGGACTTTTTTATACATTAACTGAGTTTTTTATGCATTCATGTGAACTACATGCACACATATGCTCTAATGCATATAAATTGGTTGAAAATTCAAATATGTGTCCTTGGTTGCATTCTTAATTAGGTCCCATGCAAGAAATGAGAATGAATGTTAAACACCCTGCCACCGTCACTCGGCCGCAAACATTGAGATATATATACCTAGTTTTTAAATTCTAGTAAATCCAAAGCTTGTCTGAAATGAAACTTGGCATGTTGTCATGGAGCGGCATCAACATGCCGTGGTAATTTTTTTGTCCCATTTGGGGCAGGTTTGGGGATATGCTTCTCACAAACCAGAGCTTCTCACAACAAGCCCGACGGTTTCGGTAGGGAACGTTTCACCTTTCTGGACGAAATGATATGCATTGCCTCTTCTCGATTTCAATTTTTTTCCTAGTGTAAACATAGAACAACAGGGATGTTGTGTCAATTTTTGGGATTTTTGGGGGTTCGCTTGGACATTTTATATATTAACTAAGTTTTCTATGCATTCATGGGAATAACTCAAATTTGAACTATATATGCACACGTATGCTCTAATGCATATAAATTGGTTGAAAATTCAAATCTATGTCCTTGGTTGCATGCTTAATTAGGCCCCTTGCAAGAAGTGAGAATGAATGTCGTCAAACACCCTGCCACCGTCACTCGGTCGCAAACATTGGGATACCTGGTTTTTAAATTCTAGTATAAATCCAAAGCTCGTCTGAAATTCATGAAACTTGGCATGCATGCTATCATGGAGCCACATCAACATGCCGTGGTAAAAAATTTGTCCCATTTGGGGCACGTTTGGGGATATGCTTCTCACAAACCAGAGCTTTTCACAACAAGCCTGATGGTTTCGGTAGGGAACGTCCCACCTTTGGGGATAAAATGATATCCATTGCCTCTTATTGCTTTGAAAACAATTCTCGTGTCAACATAGAACAACATGAGTGTTATGCCAATTTTTGGGATTTTTCGGGGTTCGTTTGGACATTTTTATGCATTAATTGAGTTTCTCAATGCATTTATGTGTATAATCCAAATTTTAACCATTCATGTGACGCCACGTGTCTTGGTTTGAATGACTATAGGTGTTATTGGCTCTTGATCACAAACGTTTTAGAAAGAACACTCGTATGCAAAGTGAGAGCAGGATTCGTGCATCTCTTCAACGCAAACGGTTGTTTTGGATGACCCGTGTGCAACCACTTTACAAACAATTTGGTAAGATTTGCATCTGTCATATTGGGTATGTTTCCGTTTGTCAAACTGGAAAGATTGTCATTTGTTGATCTAGTAACATTGCCATTTGTCAACCTTGTAACACTGCGATTTGTCAAAATATGAAGCTAAAAATCACTAGCAGTATCTAATTTGCAACTAAAATTCAGTAATTAAGCATAGATGGAGGCAACGAGGCGTGTTTAGCCGAGCGTGCAGCGGGCGGCGCAGTTCCTGATACGGCTTTAATGCAGACGAGGGAGAGGGTAGCGGTTCCCGAAATGTTGAATGACCAATGATGCATCCTCCTTCAATTACCATAATGAATGCATGAGGGAAGTAATGGGAGGAGGACCGGGAAAAGAGGCAGCACGATGTGAATGCAACGTAGTTTGCACTCATATAAAGGCGCCCCTCCATTCCAATGCATCTACCACATCGTACGCACCTAAGCATTTGCCTAAGCACCTACACTAAGCGCAAAAGTGCTCACTCCAGACCCATGCCAGCGATGCGTGCGAGTGGCCAGTGGCTGTGCCAGACGGTCGACAATGCCGGCCTGCGGCATGGCACCGAGGATCATCTCCAGACGGTGTTGGCGACCAGCTGGTGGATGGCTGCCGTTGACGCCAACTACGACTCTCAGTTGGACCAGATGATCGTTACCACCACCAACAAGTTCGCCATCGTCAAGAAGCTCGCGGAAGACATCGCCGTACTCCTCCAGCCCGCGTGCCCGGGCTCCTCATTGCCTGTCACCCTAATCGGCCTCCATGGTCGGAATCTCTTTCAAGCATTGGTGGCCCTGCGACTGCCCGCCGACGCCATGAAGAATGTCCACCTGGAGGTCGCGCTCGCCGCGAGGCGCCTCACCCGGCAAGAATTCATCGACCTACACATCCATGTGTACAAGAAAATCGTGTACATAGGTATCTACAACGCTAGTGAGGACGCTACGATGTTGGCCTTCTTCAACCGGCTGGAAGCCTTGGATGCCTTTGCTGAGAAGCACCTTGACCTCGCCACAAAAGCCGTCGATCCTTAGCCGCTGGTCGGTGGCCCAGCACACTGAGTTGAGGAGGAGGAGGTTGTACGTTGATGGATGCATCTTTCTTCTTGCCTCCTTAATACCTATTGTGCTATTGCATTCTCGTTCCAGTCAATACAGACATGTGTGATCCCTTTGCTTAATTATATGCATCATTGTAACTAGTACTCCATCCTGTCAATTTATAAGTTGTGCTGCCAGTGTTTGGGGCCGGCGCACGACACAATAAGCACACCAACGACGACACATACAGAGAGGACATCCAGCGGTTCCAATGACGATTTGTCAAAATATGCAGCTAAAAATCACTAGCACTATCTAATTTTTGCAGCTAAAATTCAGTAATTAAGCATATATTTCATTCATAGATTAAGTAGTCATGCTTAATCTATACAAACATTCAACCGTTAGGCGCTGCGGCGCGCTCTTCTCGCGTCCGTCGGCGCGCTCGGGTTGTGGACAACTTTTCCTTGCATGTTCAACTGCTATATTCATATATATGGTTGCTCGCCGTTGAGGCGACCGCGGAGTGCTCTGCTCGCGTCCCTCCATGCGCGCTCTGCCAGCGGTTGGGCCTACACACGATCACGTCGGGGGGCCCATATGCATGCGGTTGCGCCGCGCGTGTTGCCACGCGATGCAGTTACGTGCGGCACGATGGAGTTACGCGCTGCGAATTAGAACTACCATCAAGATATGCCGTCTGACCTCCCCTTTAATTCCCGCGGCCATTATAGCCTTAGTCTCTTCAACCTTTCGATCGCGCCCCACAACACAACAAGCACACCCACGATGACACATAGAGAGGGGATGTATAGCGGCGCTCCAATGGAGTTCGGCAAGCATAAAGTGGAGACCCACGCGAGGGAGACGGATCTCTCGGTGGTGTACACTATCGACCCGGCTGTGGTGGACGACTACATCAACACCGTTGAGTAGTTGCCTGCTAGAGACAAGTACAAGGTGGTCCGCATCGACCTCCAGTACACCGATGGTAGTCCCGGCATAGATCAGAAGGTTGCCATCGCCCAGTTGTGCGTGCGCCATCATGTCCTCATCTACCACTACTGCATGGCCAGAGAGCCTTGCGACCGTTTCAACAGGTTTGTCAACAACACCGACTACAAGTTCGCCACAGTGGAAACCACCAACGATGTAAAAGCACTCAGTATTACGGGCTTGGCCTGTGAGAACTTTGTCGAAATCCGTGACCACTATAGTGCCTGGGGCAGCACGAAGAAGGACTCCTTGGTCGAACTCGCCTCGGCCATCATTGACCCCTACTACGAAAAGATGAAGCAGGATGCCCAGAGAACAAGTGTTGTATCCTAGCACAGGGCCTGGGTGCAGCGACTGGATGAACCTCACCTCAGGTTCACGGCCAAGAGCGTGTACACATGCTTTGAGATGTACAAGCAGATCGTTGACATGAGGAAGTGCCTCGTTACCCAAATCGACAAGCCCGGATCGAGCCACAAGCAGAGCAAGCATCACAAGAAGTATATGATGATCAGATGATCGTTTGTGTTAGTTAATCATGCATGTAATATATAGTTTACTTTATTGATGTGTGGAAGTGTCATGTGTGTAGTAGCCACCTATGAAATTATGCATGTAATAGTTTACTTTGGTGTGCAAATGCCATGGTTGTAGTAGCCACCTATGTAATTGGATGTTTAATTTGGTTAATCATGCATGTAATATATATGTTGTTGTTCTGTATGCACTCCCATCGCACAACACACACGTCTTATTAGCAGCAATCGTCTGTGTTATTATCGGTCTTCGCACACATTTATGATTACAGACCTGTTTGCCGCGTATCACACACATCTTGTTATATTCAACCGTTTATGTTCTCTTGTCTCAACACAAACAGTTCATCCGCGTGAACCGCATGCCGTATATCGCACACACCTTGATTCGGCGGACCATTTCTTTTGTGTTGCCTAATCACAATCAGTTCATCCTAGTGAACCGTATGTTGTTCATCGCACACACCTTCATCTGGCTGCCCATTTCTTTTGTTACCCCTTATCGCAAACGGTTAATTGCACTGAAACGTATGCCCTACATCACACACGGAACTAAAATCTGAACCGTATTTGATGCATCCATCATTGCAAACGTTTTACACCTTTTTTGATGGTTTTTTACACCACCGTTTGCGATTAATGCATCGCACACAGTTTCGTCAAAGGGCCTCTGATCGTAGTGTCGCGTTAGCAGCATCCTGCAGTAGTGTTAGTTCATCCCCTCTCAAGGGGGGAATCACATCTAGGGGGAGCTTTGCTCTAAGAATTGAGCTAAAGCAACTCAAATGGTGTGAACACAACAATGCTTTATGTAAAAGTGGTAACCCCACTTGTGCTTAAACGATGAGTATGACCTATGATCAAATGTTCTCATTTGACTCCTAAGCCAATATACTCATATATAGATGACCTAGTCATCGCCAATTGCTTGATAGATGCTAGAGTGATTGTGCATGCTTTGCCACATATTTCATTTGCTATCTTGTTGTGTGAACATGTTGGTTGCATAATTTTCTCCATTCAAAGACATCCATTTGTTGCTTTGATTGTTTGGTTTTCATTTTTGCCAAATGGATGGACAAGAATGCCTAAGTTCTCCCTCTATCTATCTATGCTTTTCTCGTCTCAAACTCTATTCATGCTACATCACAAAGTTTGAACTAGTCGAATTCGGACCCACCAAGTGAGGAGCACTCGGAGCCACCGATCCATCAAGGGCTTAAACTTCCAAAACCTCTTAATGCATCTCAGTCTGACCAATTCACTATACTCGGTCTCACCTAATTCATTAAGTTGATCTAGGTTTCCATCTCAGTGCAACCGATTTGAACAATTCAGTCACACCGAGTTGCAGTAACTACTAGCAGTTTTGCATCTCGGTGCCACCGAGTTGTTCCACTCAGTCACACCAACAGTGACTGGGTATATATATATATATGCCGCGGGTTGAATTTTGGAAATTTCTCCAAACCTCTCAATCGTGCCTACCCAACTCTGCCGCTGCCTTGGTCTCTGGATCGTCATCGTCATCACCAGTGCCTCCTGCTGTTGGTCTCCATCACCATCAATGGGAATCTCACCGCCGTAGCAAGTTCGTCGCCAAGTTAGGGTACAGACTTGACCTCTTTGTGCGCTCCATTATTCCGATACTTGCACAAAGATCTTTGCCATTGTTCTTTCCATGAATGAGATCAATCTATCCACTGAAAAAGTCCATTAGAATAGATTTGATGCAAAAACTTAGGGTTAGGTTTCTACCCAACTCATCTCGGATTGACCGATCTGAGGATCTCAGTCTCACCGATTTGGCCCAGGCCATTGCGGAAGTACAACTCGGTCTGACCGAAGTGTACTAATCAGTGTGACTGAAATCACATACTCTATGAAACCCTAGCATCTCGGAGTCACCGAACTGCATTTCGGTTTGACCGAAACTGCATGTTTAGACTCTATTTGTGCTTCGGTGTCATTGAGTTTGTCATATCGGTAGCTCCGAAATGCTTTCTACAGAAAACTAAAATTAAGGTTTTGTCTCATTTCTTTTGCAAAATAGCTGTCATTTGTGATGCTATGATAACCCACAAGTATAGGAGATCGGAACAGTTTTGAGGGTAGAGTATTCAAACCAAATTTATAGATTCGACACAAGGGAAGCCACCGAATATTTGAAGGTATTACCAGCTGAGTTGTCAATTCAACCACACCTGGAGATTAATTATCTATAGCAAGTAATTAGTAGCACAGTAGTTTGATAGTTTTAATGGTAGTAGCAGCAACAACGGTAATAGTAACAATGATAGCAGTATTTTGTAGCAAGTTTAATAGTGATGATACTGCTACGTCTTGAGATTGTGTTGGTTTTCCTTGAAGAGGAAAGGGTGATGCAACAATAGTAGCGTAAGTATTTCCCTCAGTTTTTGAGAACCAAGGTATCAATCCAGTAGGAGGCTCCTCAAAAGTCCCACGCACCTGTTGGGGAACGTTGCAGAAAATTAAAATTTTTCCTACGGTTTCACCAAGATCTATCTATGAGTTCATCTAAGCAACGAGTCACGGGAGAGAGATTGCATCTACATACCACTTGTAGATCGCGAGCGGAAGCGTTCACTAGAACGTGGATGATGGAGTCGTACTCGCCGTGATCCAAATCACCGATGACCAAGTGCTGAACGGACAGCACCTCCGCATTCAACACACGTACGGAGCGGATGACGTCTCCTCCTTCTTGATCCAGCAAGGGGGAAGGAAGGTTGAGGAAGATGGCTCCAGCAGCAGCACGACGGCGTGATGATGGTGGAGAGGCAGTACTCCGGCAGGGCTTCGCCAAGCACTCGACGGAGGAGGAGAGGTGTTGGGGAGGGGAGGGGCTGTGCCTTGGTTGTGTGTTGCAGCCCTCCCCTCACCCCTCTATTTATAGGGGAAGGGGCAAGGGGGGCCGGCCCCTCTAGATGAGATCTAGAGGGGGGCGGCGGCCAGGGAGGGGGGCTTGCCCCCCAAGCAAAGGGGGGCGCCCCCACTAGGGTTCCCCCCAACCCTAGGCGCATGGGCCCAAGGGGGGGGGGCGCCCAGCCCTCCAGGGGCTGGTTCCCTGCCCCTTGCGGCCCATGAGGCCCTCCGAGAGGGGTGGCCCCTCCCGGTGAACCCCCGGAACCCCTCCGGTGGCCCCGGTACAATACCGATATGACCCCGAATCTTTCCGGTGTCCGTATGACAACTTCCCATATATAAATCTTCACCTCCGGACCATTCCGGAACTCCTCGTGACGTCCGGGATCTCATCCGAGACTCCGAACAACTTTCGGTAATCACATACAAGTCTTCCTAATAACCCTAGCGTCACCGAACCTTAAGTGTGTAGACCCTACGGGTTCGGGGGCATGCAGACATGACCGAGACGACTCTTCGGTCAATAACCAACAGCGGGATCTGGATACCCATGTTGGCTCCCACATGCTCCTCGATGATGTCATCGGATGAACCACGATATCGAGGATTCAATCAATCCCGTATACAATTCCCTTTGTCAATCGATACATTACTTGCCCGAGACTCGATCGTCGGTATCCCAATACCTCGTTCAGTCTTGTTACCGGCAAGTCACTTTACTCGTACCTAATGCATGATCCCGTGACCAAACACTTGGTCACTTTGAGCTCATTATGATGATGCATTACCGAGTGGGCCCAGAGATACCTCTCCGTCATACGGAGTGACAAATCCCAGTCTCGATCCGTGTCAACCCAACAGACACTTTCGGAGATACCTGTAGTGCACCTTTATAGTCACCCAGTTATGTTGTGACGTTTGGTACACCCAAAGCACTCTTACGGTATCCGGGAGTTACACGATCTCATGGTCTAAGGAAGAAATACTTGACATTGAAAAAGCTCTAGCAAAACGAACTACACGATCTTGTGCTATGCTTAGGATTGGGTCTTGTCCATCACATCATTCTCCTAATGATGTGATCCCGTTATCAACAACATCTAATGTCCATAGTCAGGAAACCATGACTATCTGTTGACCAACGAGCCAGTCAACTAGAGGCTCACTAGGGACATGTTATGGTCTATGTATTCACACGTGTATTAAGATTTCCGGATAATACAGTTATAGCATGCAATTATCATGAACAAGGAAATATAATAATAACCTTTTTATTATTGCCTCTAGGGCATATTTCCAACAGTCTCCCACTTGCACTAGAGTCAATAATCTAGTTACATTGTGATGAATTGAACACCCATAGAGTTCTGGTGTTGATCATGTTTTGCTCGCGAGAGAGGTTTAGTCAACGGATCTGCGACATTCAGATCCGTATGTACTTTGCAAATATCTATGTCTCCATCTTGAACATTTTCACGGATGGAGTTGAAACGACGCTTGATGTGCCTGGTCTTCTTGTGAAACCTGGGCTCCTTGGCAAGGGCAATAGCTCCAGTGTTGTCACAGAAGAGTTTGATCGGCCCCGACGCATTGGGTATAACTCCTAGGTCGGTGATGAACTCCTTCACCCAAATTGCTTCATGCGCTGCCTCCGAGGCTGCCATGTACTCCGCTTCACATGTAGATCCCGCCACGACGCTCTGCTTGCAGCTGCACCAGCTTACTGCTCCACCATTCAACATATACACGTATCCGGTTTGTGATTAAGAGTCATCCAGATCTGTGTCGAAGCTAGCGTCGACGTAACCCTTTACGACGAGCTCTTCGTCACCTCCATAAACGAGAAACATGTCCTTTGTCCTTTTCAGGTACTTTAGGATATTCTTGACCGCTGTCCCGTGTTCCTTGCAGGGGTTACTTTGGTACCTTCCTACCAAACTTACGGCAAGGTTTACATCAGGTCTGGTACACAGCATGGCATACATAATAGATCCTATGGCTGAAGCATAGGGGATGACACTCATCTCTTCTTTATCTTTTGCCGTGGTCGGGCATTGAGCCGAGCTCAATCTCACACCTTGCAATACAGGCAAGAACCCCTTCTTGGACTGATCCATTTTGAACTTCTTCAAAATCTTATCAAGGTATGTGCTTTGTGAAAGACCTATGAGGCGTCTCGATCTATCTCTATAGATTTTGATGCCTAATATATAAGCAGCTTCTCCAAGGTCCTTCATTGAAAAATACTTATTCAAGTAGGCCTTAATGCTGTCCAAAAGTTCTATATCATTTCCCATCAAGATTATGTCATCTACATATAATATGAGAAATGCTACAGAGCTCCCACTCACTTTCTTGTAAACACAGGCTTCTCCATAAGTCTGCATAAACCCAAACGCTTTGATCATCTCATCAAAGCGAATGTTCCAACTCCGAGATGCTTGCACCAGCCCATAAATGGATCGCTGGAGCTTGCATACTTTGTTAGCGTTCTTAGGATCGACAAAACCTTCCGGCTGCATCATATACAGTTCTTCATTAAGATGTCCGTTAAGGAATGCCGTTTTGACGTCCATCTGCCATATCTCATAATCATAGTATGCGACAATTGCTAACATTATTCGGACGGACTTTAGCTTCGCTACGGGTGAGAATGTCTCATCGTAGTCAACCCCTTGAACTTGTCGATAACCCTTAGCGACAAGTCGAGCTTTATAGACGGTAATATTACCATTCGCGTCCGTCTTCTTCTTAAAGATCCTTTGTTTTCTATCGCTCGCCGTTCATCGGGCAAGTCTGTCAAAGTCCATACTTTGTTTTCATACATGGATTCTATCTCGGATTTCATGGCTTCAAGACATTTGTTGGAATCCAGGCCCGCCATCGCTTCTTCATAGTTTGAAGGTTCACCATTGTCTATCAACATGATTTCCAGGACAGGGTTGCCGTACCACTCTGGTGCGGAACGTGTCCTTGTGGACCTACGAAGTTCAGTAGCAACTTGATCCGAAGTACCATGATCATCATCATTATTTTCCTCTTCAGTTGGTGTAGGCATCACAGGAACATTTTCCTGAGCTGCACTATTATCCCGTTCAAGAGGTAGTACTTCATCGAGTTCTACTTTCCTCCCACTTACTTCTTTCGAGAGAAACTCTTTTTCCAGAAAGGATCCGTTATTGGCAACAAAGATCTTGCCCTCGGATCTTAAGTAGAAGTTATACCCAATGGTTTCTTTAGGGTATCCTATGAAGACGCATTTTTCCGACTTGGGTTCGAGCTTTTCAGGTTGAAGTTTCTTGACATAAGCATCGCATCCCCAAACTTTTAGAAATGACAGCTTAGGTTTCTTCCCAAACCATAATTCATACGGTGTCGTCTCAACGGATTTAGACGGTGCCCTATTTAAAGTGAATGTAGCTGTCTCTAGAGCGTATCCCCAAAATGATAGCGATAAATCGGTAAGAGACATCATAGACCGCACCATATCCAATAGAGTGCGATTAGGACGTTCGGACACACCGTTACGCTGAGGTGTTCCAGGCGGCGTGAGTTGTGAAACGATTCCACATTTCCTTAAGTGTGTACCAAATTTGTGACTTAAGTATTCTCCTCCACGATCTGATCGTAGGAACTTTATCTTTCGGTCACGTTGATTCTCTACCTCATTCTGAAATTCCTTGAACTTTTCAAAGGTCTCAGACTTGTGTTTCATTAAGTAGACATACCCATATCTACTCAAGTCATCAGTGAGAGTGAGAACATAATGATATCCTCCACGAGCCTCAACGCTCATTGGACCGCACACATCGGTATGTATGATTTCCAATAAGTTGGTTGGTCGCTCCATTGTTCCGGAGAACGGAGTCTTGGTCATCTTACCCATGAGGCATGGTTCGCACGTGTCAAATGATTCATAATCGAGAGACTCTAAAACTCCATCAGCATGGAGCTTCTTCATGCGCTTGACACCAATGTGACCAAGGCGGCAGTGCCACAAGTATGTGGGACTATCTTTATCAACTTTACATCTTTTGGTATTCACGCTATGAATATGTGTAACATTACGCTCGAGATTCATTAAGAATAAACCATTGACCATCGGGGCATGACCATAAAACATATCTCTCATATAAATAGAACAACCATTATTCTCGGATTTAAATGAGTAGCCATCTCGCATTAAACGAGATCCAGATACAATGTTCATGCTCAAACTTGGCACCAAATAACAATTATTAAGGTTTAAAACTAATCCCATAGGTAAATGTAGAGGTAGCGTGCCGACGGCGATCACATCGACCTTGGAACCATTCCCTACGCGCATCGTCACCTCGTCCTTCGCCAGTCTCCGTTTATTCCGCAGCTCCTGCTGTGAGTTACAAATATGAGCAACGGCACCGGTATCAAATACCTAGGAGTTACTATGAGTACTGGTAAGGTACACATCAACTACATGTATATCAAATATACCTTTAGTGTTGCCGGCCTTCTTATCCGCTAAGTATTTGGGGTAGTTCCGCTTCCGGTGACCCTTTCCCTTGCAATAAAAGCACTCAGTCTCAGGCTTGGGTCCATTCTTTGACTTCTTCCCGGTAATTGGCTTACCAGGCGCGGCAACCTCCTTGCCGTCCTTCTTGAAGTTCTTCTTGCCCTTGCCCTTCTTGAACTTAGTGGTCTTATTGACCATCAACACTTGATGTTCTTTCTTGACCTCAACCTCTGCCGACTTCAGCATTGAAAATACTTCAGGAATGATCTTCACCATCCCCTGCATATTGTAGTTCATCACAAAGCTCTTGTAGCTTGGTGGGAGCGACTGAAGGATTCTGTCAATGACCGCCTCGTCCGGGAGGTTAATGTCCAGCTGGGACAGGCGGTTGTGCAACCCAGACATTTTGAGTATGTGCTCACTGACAGAACTATTTTCCTCCATCTTACAACTATAGAACTTTTCGGAGACATCATATCTCTCGACCCGGGCATGAGCTTGGAAAACTAGTTTCAGCTCCTCGAACATCTCATATGCTCCGTGTTGCTCAAAACGCTTTTGGAGCCCCGGTTCTAAGCTGTAAAGCATGCCGCACTGAACGAGGGAGTAATCATCAGCACGAGACTGCCAAGCATTCATAATGTCTTGGTTATGTGGGACGGGTGCATCACCTAGCGGTCCTTCTAGGACATACTGTTTCCTGGCAGCTATGAGGATGATCCTCAGGTTCCGGACCCAGTCCGTATAGTTGCTGCCATCATCTTTCAGCTTGGTTTTCTCTAGGAACGCGTTGAAGTTCATGTTGACATGAGCGTTGTCCATTTGATCTACAAGACATATTTTGCAAAAGTTTTAGACTAAGTTCATGATAATTAAGTTCATCTAATCAAATTATTGAATGAACTCCCACTCAGATTTGACATCCCTCTAGTCATCTAAGTGTTACACGATCCGAGTCGACTAGGCCGTGTCCGATCATCATGTGAGACGGACTAGTCATCATCGGTGAACATCTCCATGTTGATCGTATCTTCCATACGACTCGTGTTCGACCTTTCGGTCTCCGTGTTCCGAGGCCATGTCTGTACATGCTAGGCTCGTCAAGTTAACCCTAAGTGTTTTGCATGTGTAAAATTGTCTTACACCCGTTGTATGTGAACGTAAGGATCTATCACACCCGATCATCACGTGGTGCTTCGAAACGACGAACTTTAGCAACGGTGCACAGTTAGGGGAGAACACTTCTTGAAATTGTTGTAAGGGATCATCTTATTTACTACCGTCATTCTAAGTAAACAAGATGCATAAACATAATAAACATCACATGCAATTATATAGTAGTGACATGATATGGCCAATATCATATAGCTCCATTGATCTCCATCTTCGGGGCTCCATGATCATCTTGTCACCGGCATGACACCATGATCTCCATCATCATGATCTCCATCATCGTGTCTTCATGAAGTTGTCACGCCAATGACTACTTCTACTTCTATGGCTAACGCGTTTAGCAATAAAGTAAAGTAATTTACATGGCATTCTTCAATGACACGCAGGTCATACAAAAATAAAGACAACTCCTATGGCTCCTGCCGGTTGTCATACTCATTGACATGCAAGTCATGATTCCTATTACAAGAACATGATCTCATACATCACAATATATCATTCATCATTCATCACAACTTCTGGCCATATCACATCACATGACAATTGCTGCAAAAACAAGTTAGACGTCCTCTAATTGTTGTTGCATCTTTTACGTGGCTACAATTGGGTTCTAGCAAGAACGTTTTCTTACCTACGAATAACCACAACGTGATTTTGTCAACTTTATTTACCCTTCATAAGGACCCATTTCATTGAATCCGCTCCAACTAAAGTGGGAGAGACAGACACCCGCCAGCCACCTTATGCAACTAGTGCATGTCAGTCGGTGGAACCGGTCTCACGTAAGAGTACGTGTAAGGTTGGTCCGGGCCGCTCCATCCCACAATACCGTTGAAGCAAGATAAGCCTAGTAGCGGCAAGCAAGTTGACAAGATCTACGCCCACAACAAATTTGTGTTCTACTCGTGCAATAGAGAACTACGCATAAACCTGGCTCATGATGCCACTGTTGGGGAACGTTGCAGAAAATTAAAAAAATTCCTACGATTTCACCAAGATCTATCTATGAGTTCATCTAAGCAACGAGTCACGGGAGAGAGATTGCATCTACATACCACTTGTAGATCGCGAGCGGAAGCGTTCACTAGAACGTGGATGATGGAGTCGTACTCGCCGTGATCCAAATCACCGATGACCAAGTGCTGAACGGACAGCACCTCCGCGTTCAACACACGTACGGAGTGGATGACGTCTCCTCCTTCTTGATCCATCAAGGGGGAAGGAGAGGTTGAGGAAGATGGCTCCAGCAGCAGCACGACGGCGTGATGATGGTGGAGAGGTAGTACTCCGGCAGGGCTTCGCCAAGCACTCGACGGAGGAGGAGAGGTGTTGGGGAGGGGAGGGGCTGCGCCTTGGTTGTGTGTTGCAGCCCTTCCCTCACCCCTCTATTTATAGGGGAAGGGGCAAGGGGGGCCGGCCCCTCTAGATGAGATCTAGAGGGGGGGCGGCGGCCAGGGAGGGGGGCTTGCCCCCCAAGCAAAGGGGGGCGCCCCCACTAGGGTTCCCCCCCAACCCTAGGCGCATGGGCCCAGGGGGGGGGGGGCGCCCAGCCCTCCAGGAGCTGGTTCCCTGCCCCTTGCGGCCCATGAGGCCCTCCGAGAGGGGTGGCCCTTCCCGGTGGACCCCCGGAACCCCTCCGGTGGCCCCGGTACAATACCGATATGACCCCGAATCTTTCCGGTGTCCGTATGACAACTTCCCATATATAAATCTTCACCTCCGGACCATCCCGGAACTCCTCGTGACGTCCGGGATCTCATCCGAGACTCCGAAAAACTTTTGGTAATCACATACAAGTCTTCCTAATAACCCTAGCGTCACCGAACCTTAAGTGTGTAGACCCTACGGGTTCGGGAGACATGCAGACATGACCGAGACGGCTCTCCGGTCAGTAACCAACAGCGGGATCTGGATACCCATGTTGGCTCCCACATTCTCCTCGATGATGTCATCGGATGAACCACGATGTCGAGGATTCAATCAATCCCGTATACAATTCCCTTTGTTAATCGATATGTTACTTGCCCGAGACTCGATCGTCGGTATCCCAATACCTCATTCAGTCTCGTTACCGGCAAGTCACTTTACTCGTACCATAATGCATGATCCCATGACCAAATACTTGGTCACTTTGAGCTCATTATGATGATGCATTACCGAGTGGGCCCAGAGATACCTCTCCATCATACGGAGTGACAAATCCCAGTCTCGATCCGTGTCAACCCAACAGACACTTTCGGAGATACCTGTAGTGCACCTTTATAGTCACCCAGTTACGTTGTGACGTTTAGTACACCCAAAGCACTCTTATGGTATCCGGGAGTTACACGATCTCATGGTCTAAGGAAGAAATACTTGACATTGAAAAAGCTCTAGCAAAACGAACTACACGATCTTGTGCTATGCTTAGGATTGGGTCTTGTCCATCACATCATTCTCCCAATGATGTGATCCCGTTATCAACGACATCTAATGTCCATAGTCAGGAAACCATGACTATCTGTTGACCAACGAGCCAGTCAACTAGAGGCTCACTAGGGACATGTTATGGTCTATGTATTCACACGTGTATTACGATTTCTGAATAATACACATATAGCATGAAAAAAAGACAATTATCATGAACAAGGAAATATAATAATAACCTTTTTATTATTGCCTCTAGGGCATATTTCCAACAGCACCTACACAAACAAACAAAGAACTCTCAACCAACACAATAAAGGGGTTGTCAATCCCTTCATGGCCACTTGCGAAAGTGAGATCTGATAGAGATAGTATGATAAGATAAATATATTTTTGGTATTTTATATTATAGATGCAAAAAGTAAAGATGCAAATAAAAGTAGATTGAAAGCTTATATGATAAAAGATAGACCCGGGGGCCATAGGTTTCACTAGTGGCTTCTCTCAAGATAGCATAAGTATTATGGTGGGTGAACAAATTACGGTCGAGCAATTGATAGAAAAGCGAATAATTATGAGATTATCTAGGCATGATCATGTATATAGGCATTATGTCCGTGACAAGTAGACCGACTCCTGCCTGCATCTACTACTATTACTCCACACATCGACCGCTATCTAGCATGCATCTAGAGTATTTAGTTCATAAGACCAGAGTAACGCATTAAGAAAGATGACATGATGTAGAGGGATAAAATCAAGCAATATGATATAACCCCCATCTTTTTATCCTCGATGGCAACAATACAATACATGCCTTGCAACCCTTTCTGTCACTGGGTAAGGACACCGCAAGATTGAACCCAAAGCTAAGCACTTCTCCCATGGCAAGAAAGATCAATCTAGTAGGCCAAACCAAACTGATAATTCGAAGAGACTTGCAAAGATAACTCAATCATACATAAAAGAATCAGAGGAGATTCAAATATTTCTCATAGATAAACTTGATCATAAACCCACAATTCATCGGATCTCGACAAACACACCACAAAAAGAGTTTACATCGAATAGATCTCCACAAGAGAGGGGGATAACATTCTATTGAGATCCAAAAAGAGAGAAGAAGCCATCTAGCTAATAACTATGGACCCGAAGGTCTGTGGTAAACTACTCACAACTCATCGGAGGGGCTATGGTGTTGATGTAGAAGCCCTCCATGGTCGATTCCCCCTCTGGCGGAGCGCTGACGAAGGCTCCAAGATGGGATCTCGCGAATACAGAAGGTTACGGCGGTGGAAATTGTTTTTTGATGGCTCCCTGGATGTTTTCGGGGTACGTGGGTATATATAGGAGGAAGAAGTACGTCGGTGGCCGCTCGAGGGGCCCAGGAGACAGGGGGTGCGCCCAGGAGGGGTGGGCGCGCCCTCCTATCTCCTGGCCGCCTCGTTTGCTCCTTGACTTGCAGTCCAAGTTCTCCGGATAACGTTCGTTCCAAAAATCACGCTCCTGAAGGTTTCATTCCGTTTGGACTCCGTTTGATATTCCTTTTCTTCGAAAGACTGAAATAGGCACAAAAACAGCAATACGGGCTGGGCCTCCGGTTAGTAGGTTAGTCCCAAAAATGATATAAATGTGTAAAATAAAGCCCATAAACATCCAAAAGGGGTAATATAATAGCATGGAACAATCAAAAACTAGATACGTTGGAGACGTATCAAGCATCCCCAAGCTTAATTCCTGCTCGTCCTCGAGTAGGTAAATGATAAAAACAGAATTTTTGATGTGGAATGCTACCTAGCATAATTCTCAATGTAATTTTCTTTATTGTGGCATGAATGTTCAGATCCAAATGATTCAAGATAAAATCTTATAAAACATAAAAATAATAATGCTTCGAAGCATACTAACAAATAATCATGTCCTATCAAAATAGCATAGCCAAAGAAAGCTTATCCCTACAAAATCATATAGTTAGGTCGTGCTTCATTTTCATTACACAAAATACTCCCATCATGCACAACCCCAATTTCAGCCAAGCAATTGGTTCATACTTTTTAACGCGCTTCAGCTTTTTCAAATCTTACGCAATACATGAGCGCAAGCCATGGACATAGCACTATGGTGGTATATGGTGGTGGTTGTGAGGACAAAAAAGGGAGAAGATAGTCTCACATCAACTAGGCGTATTGATGGGCTATGGAGATGCCCATCAATAGATATCAATGTGAGTGAGTAGGGATTGCCATGCAACGGATGCACTAGAGCTATAAATATATGAAATCTCAACAAAAGAAACTAAGTGGGTGTGCATCCAACTTGCTTGCTCACGAAGACCTAGGGCATTTTGAGGAAGCCCATCATTGGAATATAAAAGCCAAGTTCTATAATGAAAAATTCCCACTTAGTATATGAAAGTGACAACGTAGGAGACTCTCTATCATGAAGATCATGGTGCTACTTTGAAGCACAAGTGTGGAAAAAGAGATAGTAGCATTGTCCCTTCTCTCTTTTTCTCTCATTTTATTTTTTTTCTTTCTTTTTTTTTCTTTTTTTCTTTGGCATTTCTTTTTTTTCTTTTTGGCCTTTCTCTTTTTTTTCTTTCTCTTTCTTTTCTTTTTAAAGTCTGAAGTCTCATCCCGACTTGTGGGGGAATCATAGTCTTCATCATCCTTTCCTCGCTGAGACAATGCTCTAATAATGAAGATCATCACACTTTTATTGATTTACAACTCAAGAATTACCACTCAAAACTAGAACAAGATATGCCTCTATATGAATGCCTCCGGCGGTGTACTGGGATATGCAATGAATCAAGAGCGACATGTATGAAAATTATGAAGGTGGCCTTGCCACAAATACGATGTCAACTACATGATCATGCAAAGAGCAATATGACAATGATGAAGTGTGTCATAACAGATGGAACGGTGGAAAGTTGCATGGCAATATATCTCGGAATGGCTATGGGAATGCCATAATAGGTAGGTATGGTGGCTGTTTTGAGGAAGGTAAATAATGGGTGCATGATACCGGCGAAAGTTGCGCGGTATAATAGAGGCTAGCAAAGTGGAAGGATGAGTGTGCATATATCCACAGACTCACATTAGTCATAAAGAACTCATATACTTATTGCAAAAGTCTATTTACCCTTGAAGCAAAGTACTACTACGCATGCTCCTAGGGGAAGGGTTGGTAGGAGTTAACCATCACGCGATCCCGACCTCCACTCATAAGGAAGGCAATTAAAAGATCACCTCATGCAACAAATTTGTCACACAACTTTTACCATACGTGCATGCTACGGGACTTGCCAACTTCAACACAAGTATTTCTCAATTTCATAATTACCCACTAGCATGACTCTAACATTACTACCACTATATCTCAAAACAATTATCAAGCACCAAATTGATCATAGCATCCAATTCACTCCCTATGATAGTTTTTATTATACCCAACTTGGATGCCTACCATTCTAGGACCAATTTTATAACCATAGAAAATACCATGCTGTTCTAAAAGACTCTCAAAATAATATAATTGAAGCATGAGAGACTAGCAATTTCTTCAAAATTAAGCCACCGTCGTGCTCTAAAAGATATAAGTGAAGCACTAGAGCAAAAACTATCAAGCTCAAAAGATATAAGTGAAGCACATAGAGTATTCTAGCAAATTCTAATCAAGTGGGCTTCTCCCAAAAGGTGTGTACATCAAGTATGATTGTGGTAAACTAAAAAGCAAAGACTAATATAATACATGACGCTCCAAGCAAAACACATATCATGTGGCGAATAAAAATATAGCTCCAAGTAAAGTTACCAATGAACGAAGATGAAAGAGGGGATGCCTTCCCGGGGCATCCCCAAGCTTAGGCTTTTGGCTATTCTTGAATATATTGGGGTGCCTTGGGCATCCCCAAGCTTAGGCTCTTGCCACTCCTTATCCCATAGTCCATCAAAGCTTTACCCAAAACTTGAAAACTTCACAACACAAAACTCAACAGGAAATCTTATAAGCTCCGTTAGTGAAAGAAAACAAAACCACCACATAAGGTACAGTAATGAACTCATTCTTTATTTATTTTGGTGTTAAACCTACTGTATTTCAAGTTCTCTATGGTTTATAAAGTATTTTACTAGCCATAGATGCATCAAAATAAGCAAACAACACACGAAAAACAGAATCTGTCAAAAACAGAACAGTCTGTAGCAATCTGTAACTAACGCAAACTTTTGGAACTCTAAAAATCCTACCAAAATAGGAAGTCCTGGACAATTTGTTTATTGATCAGCAGCAAAAAGAATCAACGCAAAAGCGCGTTTCTGTAGTTTAACAAAACTAATTTCATGCGCGCAAAGTTTCTGTTTTTCAGCAGAATCAAATCAACTATCATCATAGGTTATCCTATAGGTTCTACTTGGCACAAACACTAATTAAAAGATAAAAACACATCTAAACAGAAGGTAGATGCAAAATTTATTACTAAACAGGAACAAAAACAAAAACACAAATAAAATTGGGTTGCCTCCCAACTAGCGCTATCGTTTAACGCCCCTAGCTAGGCATAAAAGTGAGATAGATCTAAGTAGTGCCATCTTTGGCACTCAATTCATAAGTAGCTCGCATGATAGATTCATAAGGTAATTTGACTTTCTTTCTTGGAATTGCTCCATGGCTTTCCTTAATGGAAATTGGAATCTAATATTCCCTTCCTTCATATCAATAATCGCACCAATCATTCTAAGGAAAGGTCTACCAAGAATAATAGGGCAAGAAAAATTGCAATCTATATCAAGAACAATAAAATCTAAGGGCACCAAATTTCTATTTGCAACAATTATAACATCATTGATCCTTCCCATTGGCTTTTTAATGGTGGAATCCGCAAGGTGCAAATTTAAAGAGCAATCATCAAGATCATGGAAACCTAGAATATCACATAAAGTTTTCGGAATCGTGGAAACACTAGCACCCAAATCACACAAAGCATAACACTCATGATCTTTAATTCTAATCTTTATAGTAGGTTCCCACTCATCATTAAGTTTTCTAGGTATAGAAACTTCCAAATTAAGTTTTTCATCATAAGATTGCATCAAGGCATCAACGATATGTTTGGTTAAAGCTTTATTTTGACTATAAGCATGAGGAGAATTAACAACGGATTGCAACAAGGAAATACAACCTTCTAAAGAACAATTATCATAATCAAATTCCTTGAAATCCAAGATAGTGGGTTCAATACTATTTAAAGTCATGACCTCTCCAATCCCACTTTTACCAAATTTAGCATCAAGATCTAAAAACTCTGAATTCTTGGGATGCCTTCTAACTAAAGTTGACTCATCTCCAGTCCCATTATTATCAAGATTCATATTGCAAAACAAAGATCTAATAGGAGACACATCAATAACTTTAAGATCTTCATTGTTATTTTCATGGAAACTAGAAGAACACGCCTTTATAAAGCAATCTTTCTTAGCACGCAATCTAGCGGTTCTTTCCTTGCACTCATCAATGGAAATTCTCATTGCTTTGAGAGACTCATTGATATCATGCTTAGGAGGAGTAGAGCTAAGTTTGAGAGAATCAACATCAAGCGAAAGTCTATCAACTTTCCTAGCCAAATCATCAACTTTGAGAAATTTTTCTTCAAGCAAAGCATTAAAATTCTTTTGAGAAATCATAAATTCTTTCACACTATTCTCAAAATCAGAGGGCATCTTATTGAAATTACCATAAGAATTATTGTAGGAATTCCCATAATTATTAGAGGAATTACTAGGGAATGGTATAGAATTAAAGTTTCCTCTATAAGCATTGTTTCCAAAACTATTCCTACCAACAAAATTCACATCCATAGATTCATTATTATTCTCAATCAAAGTAGACAAAGGCATATCATTGGGATCAAGAGGAGTATTTTTAGTAGCAAACAACTTCATGAGTTCATCCATCTTTCCACTCAAAACATTGATTTCTTCTATAGCATGCACTTTTTTACTAGAAGATCTTTCGGTGTGCCATTGAGAATAATTAGCCATAATATTATCAAGAAGTTTTGTAGCATCTCCTAATGTGATTTCCATAAAAGTGCCTCCTGCGGCCGAATCTAAAAGATTTCTAGAAGCAAAGTTCAAACCAGCATAATATTTTTGTATGATCATCCATAAATTCAAACCATGAGTAGGGCAATTGCGAATCATCAATTTCATTCTTCCCCAAGATTGGGCAACATGCTCATGATCAAGTTGTTTAAAATTCATAATATCGTTCCTAAGAGTGATAATCTTAGCGGGAGGAAAATACTTAGAGATAAAAGCATCTTTGCACTTGTTCCAAGAATCAATACTATTTTTAGGCAAAGACGAAAACCAAACTTTAGCACGATCTCTAAGTGAAAATGGAAATAACTTCAATTTAACAATATCATTATCCGTATCCTTCTTCTTTTGCATATCACACAAATTAACAAAGTTTTTTAGATGAGTAGCGGCATCTTCACTAGGAAGGCCGGCGAATTGATCTTTCATAACAAGATTCAACAAAGCAGTACTGATTTCACAAGACTCAACATCATTAAGAGGAGTAATCAGAGTACTAAGGAAATCATTATTATTGGTATTGGAGAAATCACACAATTTGGTATTATCTTGCGCCATGGCAACAAGTAATCCAAAACACAAGCAAACAGAAAAAGGCAAGCAAAAAAGAGAGAGAAGATTGGGAAAGAGAGGGCGAATAAAACGGCAAGGGTGAAGTGGGGGAGAGGAAAATGAGAGGCAAATGGCAAATAATGTAAATGTGAGGCAGATGAGTTTGTGATGGGTACTTGGTATGTCTTGACTTGAGCGAAGACCTCCCTGGCAACGGCGCTAGAAATCCTTCTTGCTACGTCTTGAGCTTGCGTTGGTTTTCCTTGAAGAGGAAAGGGTGATGCAGCAATAGTAGCGTAAGTATTTCCCTCAGTTTTTGAAAACCAAGGTATCAATCCAGTAGGAGGCTCCTCAAAAGTCCCACGCACCTACACAAACAAACAAAGAACTCGCAACCAACGCAATAAAGGGGTTGTCAATCCCTTCACGGCCACTTGCGAAAGTGAGATTTGATAGAGATAGTATGATAAGATAAATATATTTTTGGTATTTTATATTATAGATGCAAAAAGTAAAGATGCAAATAAAAGTAGATTGAAAGCTTATATGATAAAAGATAGACCCGGGGGCCATAGGTTTCACTAGTGGCTTCTCTCAAGATAGCATAAGTATTATGGTGGGTGAACAAATTACTGTCGAGCAATTGATAGAAAAGCGAATAATTATGAGATTATCTAGGCATGATCATGTATATAGGCATTATGTGCGTGACAAGTAGACTGACTCCTGCCTGCATCTACTACTATTACTCCACACATCGACCGCTATCTAGCATGCATCTAGAGTATTAAGTTCATAAGACCAGAGTAACGCATTAAGAAAGATGACATGATGTAGAGGGATAAAATCAAGCAATATGATATAACCCCCATCTTTTTATCCTCGATGGCAACAATACAATACGTGCCTTGCAACCCTTTCTGTCACTGGGTAAGGACACCGCAAGATTGAACCCAAAGCTAAGCACTTCTCCCATGGCAAGAAAGATCAATCTAGTAGGCCAAACCAAACTGATAATTCGAAGAGACTTGCAAAGATAACTCAATCATACATAAAAGAATCAGAGGAGATTCAAATATTTCTCATAGATAAACTTGATCATAAACCCACAATTCATCGGATCTCGACAAACACACTGCAAAAAGAGTTTACATCGAATAGATCTCCACAAGAGAGGGGGAGAACATTCTATTGAGATCCAAAAAGAGAGAAGAAGCCATCTAGCTAATAACTATGGACCCGAAGGTCTGTGGCAAACTACTCACAACTCATCGGAGGGGCTACGGTGTTGATGTAGAAGCCCTCCATGGTCGATTCCGCCTTCGACAGAGCGCCGACGAAGGCTCCAAGATGTGATCTCGCGGATACAGAAGGTTACGGCGGTGGAAATTGTTTTTCATTGGCTCCCTGGATGTTTTCGGGGTACGTGGGTATATATAGGAGGAAGAAGTACGTCGGTGGCCGCTCGAGGGGCCCAGGAGACAGGGGGCGCGCCTAGGAGGGGTGGGCGCGCCCTCCTATCTCTTGGCCGCCTCGTTTGCTTCTTGACTTGCACTCCGAGTTCTCCGGATCACGTTCGTTCCAAAAATCACGCTCCCGAAGGTTTCATTCCGTTTGGACTCCGTTTGATATTCTTTTCTTCGAAATACTGAAATAGGCAAAAAAACAGCAATACGGGCTGGTCCTCCGATTAGTAGGTTAGTCCCAAAAATGATATAAATGTGTAAAATAAAGCCCATAAACATCCAAAAGGGGTAATATAATAGCATGGAACAACCAAAAATTATAGATACGTTGGAGACATATCAGATACCAGTAGTAACTTAGCAAGAACAATATAAGATAGATTGGTAGACATTGGATCGGTGACTTGTCGGATGATATTCATCATGTGACAGTTATAACCTTGGGCGATATAGCACTAGCTCCAGTTCATCAATATAATGTAGGCATGTATTCCGTAAATAGTCATACGTGCTTATTGAAAGAACTTGCATGACATCTTTTGTCCTACCCTCGTGTGGCAGTGGGGTCCATATTGGAAACTAAGGGATATTAAGGCCTCCTTTTAATAGAGAACCGGAACAAAGCATTAACACATAGTGAATACATGAACTCCTCAAACTACGATCATCATCGGGAGTGGGCCCGGTTGTTGTCACTCCGGGGTTGCCGGATCATAACACGTAGTAGGTGACTATAACTTGCAAGATCGGATCTAGAACATGGATATAATGGTGATAACCTAAATGGTTCAGATCTGAAATCATGGCACCCGGGCCCAAAGTGACAAGCATTAAGCATAGCAAAGTCATAGCAACATCAATCTAAGAACATAGTGGATACTAGGGATCAAGCCCTAACAAAACTAACTCGATTACATGATGAATCTCATCCAACTCGTCACCGACCAGCGAGCCTAAGAAGGAATTACTCACTCCCGGTGGGGACCATCATGGAATGGGCGATGGAGATGGGTTGGTGATGACGAAGAACAAAGGTCCCCCTCTCCAGAGCCCCAAATTAAACGAACTCCAGATCTGGCCTCCCGATGAAGAACAGGAGGTGGCGGCGGCTCCGTCTCGTGGATCACGATAATTCTTTCTCTCTTACTTCTTTGGAAAAATAGGATTTTATAGCATCGGTTTCAGGGTCTGTGGGGCCACCAGGTAGGGACAACCCACCTGGCACGCCAGGAGAGGAGGGCGCGCCCTGGTGGGTTGTGCCCACCCAGGGGCCCCTCTCGTGTAGGTCTTGGCTCCAGAAATTCTTATATATTATATAAAACTCCTCACAAAGTTTCGTTCCATTCCAAGAAATTTTATTTCTGCCAAAAACAACACCATGGTAGTTCTGCAGTCCGGGGTTAGTTTCATTCAAATCATGCAAATTAGAGTCCAAAACAAGAGGAAAAGCGTGAGAAAAAGTAGATACGTTGGAGATGTACCAACTCCCCCAAGCTTAAACCTTTGCTTGTCCTCAAGCAATTCAGTTGATAAACTAAAAGTGAGAAAGAAAAACTTTTATGAACTCTTTTGCTCTTGTTTGCATAAATAAGCTTAAACAACATCCAGGTTTTTAGCCAATCATTATAACTAACCATGCTGACAATAACTCTTAAAAATTATAGTAACTCATATCAATGACATAATCAGCTAGCGTGCAATAATAAGACATCTCAAAAAGCAACACGTTGTCAAAACAACCATGATATAATATGACAATAGTGGTATCTCGCTAGCCCTTTCTAAGACCGGAAAACATAAATGCAGAGCACCTCCGAAGTCCAAGCAGCGACTAGACATTGTAATTCATGGTAGAAAAGATCCAGTCATGATGCACCCAACATTAGCTACACACAATGCATAAATCATGACAGCTGTGCTCTTCTCAGTTTCTGGCGCTTCTTTAAGAAGGTGATGACACAACATAAAAGTAAATAGATAGTCCCTGTTGGCGTTCTGGGAACGGGGGTCCCCAGACTTGCCTGCTTGCGGCCTACAGCGTGGCTCAGCAAGTGGCCCAGTACGGCTCGTCTTCATCAACCCAAGTTCAAGACCCTCGCGAGGGGCCAAGCCTCGCGCGGCGGATGATGCAAGGCCTCCTCAGGGGCGGCCTCACCAGGTAGGCTCGCGAGGAGGTGGAGAGATCAAGGAAAGGGGTGCCTCGCTAGGTGCTCATGACGCAAGCCATGCCGATCGAGACCAGGCGGGCGCCAGCCTGCGCAGTGTCCTCGTTTCCTCTTTGGTGCAAAGGGGGCAAGCGCAGGCACGGAGTACCAAGGCATTAGGCAAAGGTTTCCATACCGGTGCAATGAGACCAAGACCAACGGGACGACATGATGGAGGTCACCGTGGAGCCCAAGACGGCGTCATCACCAGCACCTTTGGCAGTCGAAGACCACCTTTAGTCAGGATAGCTTGTACTAGCTGCCCCCTTTCAAAATGACTGTTGTTGGCTCCCTTCCCGCTCAATATTTGGGAAGAGGACCAGGGCCTCTATAATTAGGGCCAACCACCACAGTAGAGGGGACCCAATCTGATCCAAACCTAGCTCATCTACACACCACCACAAGAACACCTCTCCTCGCGAGGCTATTCTTCCTCTATACTGTTCATCATCAACACAAGAGGCAATCCACCACACCACAGACTGGATTAGGGTATTACACCACAACGGTGGCCTGAAACAATATAAACCTCGTGTCTCTTGTGTTGTTCATCGTTCTAGCTTAGAATCGCGGCGAGGTTGTGGGCGTGTTTTGGTAGGGAGAAGATCTTCGTGCACACCCCAGAGTTCGAACCTTAAGGGTTTTGCCGGAATCCGATATCCAACATTTGGGGCGCCAGGTAGGGGTGCGCCGGAACTCTTCCTTCCGTCGGCCCGCTCTCCACCAACACCGCACGTCGCCCTCATGGCGGACAACACGCCTCCGGCCCCGGCGGTCGGCGCCAGCGCTGGGGCCAGGGGGCTCCGAGCCTTGGCTCCCGCCCTGCGACAGGTGCAGTGGCCGCACAAGTTCAAGCCAGAGATGCCGCTGCGCTATGACGGTGTGGCGGACCCGATGGCTTTCCTGCTGGCGTATGGTGAGGCCGTCCTCAAGGCCGGAGGCGACGACAAGGTGATGGCCAACTAGTTTCCCATGGCCCTCATTGGCGTCCCACGCGTTTGGCTGCTCAACCTACCAACATCTTCTGTGGCCTCCTGGGAGGAGCTGCGCAACCTCTTCCTCGCGCACTACGCTGCGCCGGCGCCCCCGGTCTTCGTAGCTCTCCTGGGCGACTCGCAGGCGCCACCCTCGGCCCGCCACGCCAAGCCGTTCTTCTGCCAGATCGGCGCCACCCTCGCGCGACAAGGAGCTCCTTCGGGTTGGGCGGCACGCAAGGCCAACCTGACCTTCAACTCGGATGATCACCCCGTCAACACCGCCTACTCGGATGCGCTCCCAATGCTTTGCACGCCCACCATCTGCCAGGTGGCCGTCACCAAGACTCTCATCAACGGCGGCGTCGACCTCAACATGCTCTCGGTGGAGGCCTTCAGCCTCCTCCATGTACCGTTGGATCGGCTCCGACCCAGCAAGCCCTTCTCGGGCATCGGAGGTGGTTCCTCCAGCTCCCTGGGGCAGATCCGCCTTCCTGTGACCTTCGGCACCCACGACAACTTCCGCACGGAGCTGGTCAACTTTGACATTGCCCACATCGGCCTCCCATACAACGCCATCCTCGGATACCCCACCTTGGCTCAGTTCATGGCAGCGACCCATCCGACCTACAACCTCATGAAGGTGCCCGGGAGTAGCTGCGTCCTCACCGTAGCTGGAGATACCAAGGACGCTCTGCTGGTGCTCAAGCTCGCCCTCAAGACAGCCGCAGCAGCGCAGCTTGCCGGCACAGACACCTCCAAGGCGAAGGAGGCTGCACCGACCAAGAAGAAGCAACTGTTCACCCAGGACAAGGCGGAGACCAAGCAGGTACGAGTTAAGGAGGATGGGTCCTCAAGCGCCACCTTCACCATAGGTGCCAACCTCAACCCCGACCAAGAGGAGGCACTGGTGAAGTTCCTGCGCTCGAACAAGGATGTATTCGCATGGGAACCCAAGCAGCTAGCAGGGGTCCCAAGGCAGGTGATTGAGCATCACATGAATGTGTGCCCCAACGTACGCCCTGTGAAGCTGAAAGCAAGGCGGCAGTCCACCGAGAAGTAGGCCTTCATTGTCCAAGAAACCCACAAGCTGGAGACAGCAGGTGTTATTCGCGAGGTTCGCTACCCTGAATGGCTGGCAAACCCTGTTGTTGTGCCAAAAAAGGGGGGGGGGAGGAGCGCATGTGTGTCGACTTCACCAACCTCAACAAGGCCTGCCCTTAAGATCCGTTCCCGCTCCCCCGCATCGACCAAATTGTCGACTCCACCGCCGACTATGACCTGCTATGTTTCTTAGATGCGTTTTCGGGTTATCATCAAATCAAGATGGCGGTAGAAGACATGGAGAAGACAACCTTCCTGACCCCATGTGGAGTGTACTGCTACACCTGCATGCCGTTCGGGGTGCGCAACACAGGCGCAACCTTCTAGCGGCTGATGCACATCGCCTTGGGCCGGCAGCTCGGAAAAAATGCCGAGGCTTACGTCGACGACATTGTGGTGAAGTCTCGGGAGGCGAAGACCTTGATCCAGGACCTGGAGGAGACCTTCGTGAGCCTCCGCAAGGTGGACCTATGACTCAACCCGGAGAAGTGCGTGTTTGGTGTTCCTTCCGGCAAGCTTCTGGGCTTCCTCGTGTCCCACAGAGGGATCGAGGCCAACCCGGAGAATGTCAAGCCAATCGAAGACATGAGTCCACCGCAAACCCTCAGAGAAATGCAGAAGCTCGCCGGACGCGTAACTGCGTTAGGACGCTTCATCTCCAAGCTGGGGGAGCGCACCCTGCCTTTCTTCAAGCTAATGAAGAAGAAGGGCCCGTTTGAGTGGACACAGGAGGCCGACCAGGCGTTTCAAGACCTCAAGAAGTATTTGACCAGCCCTCCTATGATGGTGGCAGCACGCCCTCTCGATCCCTTGGTGCTCTACCTCGCCACCACACCCTACTCTGCCAGTGCAGCTCTAGTGGTGGTTCGGGGGGAGCACTAGGTCAAGTCTACGTCACGACCAGCCACGGCCACGACAGCACAAGACCAAGAAGGCTTCGCGAGGACCACAGCCTCGGCGGATGGAGACCAGCCTCAGCAGGAAGACGCCCCTAGGGCCGAAGAGGCCGTGCCAGGCAACCAGGTGCTGGGGTTCCGTCGTCTCAGGAGGCGTCTCACCCTTCGGAGGGCATAGACCTCGTCAGTACACCTACCCTCGTCGAGCATCCGGTGTACTTCGTCAGCACGGTGTTGCGGGACGCAAGGGCGTGATACCCCATGCCTCAGAAGCTCTTGCTCGCGCTGTTGGTGGCCTCGTGAAAGCTGCGACACTACTTTCAAGGTCACCCCATCAAGGTCGTCTCGGCCTACCCATTGGAAAGGGTACTCAGGAGCCCCAACTCCGCTGGAAGGGTCACCGAATGGAACATCGAGCTGCAAGTGTTTCAGTTGGAATTCAGCACAACCAGGGTCTTCAAGGGAGCCACACTTGCAGATTTTGTGGCAGAATGGACAGAGGCCCCATGGCTCGAGGAAGGCGAGGATCGGTCACTTTCCCCAGGAAGCGAGGCACCAGATGGCTGGGTAATGTACTTTGATGGAGCATTCTCGCGGCATGGCGCGGGGGCTGGTGCAGTGCTTATATCCCCCATTCAGGACACACTCTATTACGCCGTGCAACTCTGTTTCTAGCAGGGCGAGAAGGTCTCCAACAACATAGTAGAATACGAGGGCCTCATAGCAGGCTTGAAAGCTGCAGCGGCATTGGGGGTGAAACGCCTCACCATCAAGGGCGATTCACAACTCCTCGTCAAGTTCTCCAACAAGGTGTACGAGCCGAAGGACGAGCACATGGAAGCGTATCTTGCGGAGGTGCGTAGGATGGAAAATCAGTTTTGGGGGCTGGAGTTGCAGCATGTGCCCCGCGGCCCAACCAAGATGCTGATGACATCACCAGGAGGGCCTCCAGGCGGCTGCCTCAAGAGCCTGGTGTTTTCGAGGAACGGCTCTTCAAGCCATCGGCGGCACCGTCACTTTGAAGCACAGCACAGCCTCGGGAGGAACTCCCTCAGCCACCAGCCACACGAGCCCCAACCTGTGGCCCGACCTCGGGAGCACGCTTACTCTTGGCGCTGGAGCCTTAGGAGGGATGCTGGACCGTGGAATTCAAGGACTACCTGATGCAAGGGATGCTGCCAGAGAAAGAGGAGGACGCGGAACGCGTGGCCCGGCAGGCCACGGCCTACTGTATCCAAGATGGAGAGCTCTACCGGAAGAGGCCAAATGACGTTTCCCTATGTTGCATCTCCAGGGAACAGGGGAAGGAATTGCTGGCTGACATACACGATGGAGATTGCGGACACCACTCGTCGTCACAGGCCCTCGTCGGCAAGGCATTTCGTAGCGGGTTCTACTGGCCTACGGCACTCAACGAAGCAATCAAGTTGGTGAAGTCCTATGAAGCCTGCCAATTCCATGCCGAGCAGATCCATCAGCCAGCTTAGGGCCTGCAGACCATCCCACTCTCATGGCCGTTCGCGGTCTGGGGGCTAGATATCTTAGGCCCGTTTCCTTGAGTGCATGGGGGCTACCGCTACCTCTATGTCGCCATCGACAAGTTCACCAAGTGGGCGGAGGTGGAAGCCGTCCGCACCATCCCAGCTGGTTCTACAGTCAAGTTCATCAAGGTCCTCGTGAGCCAGTTTGGGGTCCCTAACCGCATCATCACCGACAACGGTTCGTATTTCACCAGCAATCTCTTCAAAACATATTGTGCTAACCTTGGAACGCAGATATGCTACGCTTCGGTGGCACACCCCCAGATTAATGGCCAGGCCGAGCGCGCCAACGCATAGGTCCTGAGGGCCCTCAAAACCAGGACCTTCAAGAAGAAGCTGGAGGCCTGCAGCAGGAGCTGGTACGACGAGCTCCAGTCTGTGTTGTGGTCCATCCGCACTACCGCCACCAAGCCAACTGGTGAGACCCTGTTCTTCCTCGTCTACGGAGCAGAGGCGGTCATCCCTCATGAGGTCAAACGTTGCTCCGTGTGGGTCCTGGTGTTTGATGAAGCGCAACAGGATGCCATGCGGGGGATAGACCTCGTGCTGGGGGAGGAGCTTCGTCGTGAAGCCACGCTGCGAGCAGCAAGATACCAGCAGGTGCTGCGGCGGTATCATTGCCGCAACATCTGCCCCAGGACTCTCGAGGTAGGTGACCTCATGCTCAGGCGTGTGCTCTCCAGGGAAGGGCTGCATAAGCTCTCGCCCATGTGGGAGAGCCCGTTCAAGGTTGTCCATATTTCCAAGCCTGGCACCGCGCGCCTAGAGACTCAGGAAGGGGTGCCCGTCCCAAACGCCTGGAACATTCAGCACCTCCAGAAGTTCTGCCCTTGAAGAAAGGCCTAGTGCCTGTGAAGAAGGCCCGGTGCGTGTGAAGCTCGCCGCTTGAAGAAAGGCCCGGTGCCTGTGAAGAAGGCCCTGTGCCTGTGAAGCTCACCGCTCGTGACACTCTCATGTAATAATGAGTTGGGGTTGTACACGCCCCGGAGTCTCCGGAGTGCCGCCCTCGGGCTTTGGGGGCTCCCGCCCACGCCCAGTGGCAGCACTTAGCTCCGCGTTGGTGAGAAGACGTCAAAGACTAGACTAGGTGCTGGACGCGGCTTTTCATTTGCTTTCCGCAGTTGGCTTGTTCTCCCTTGTTTGAACCTTTATTGAAGTTGCTTCTAGTGTTGTTTGCCGTCTTCTGCCCCTGTTCTCTATTTTATGCTTTTATCCGGCTCTCTCTCTCTCTCGCAAACCTCGTGAGGGGGCTATGCAGGGCCCTCGTGAGCCCTTCCTTTCTTAAATTTTCGCGAGGCTCTCTCATTCGAGTTCACAGTGGGAGCACCCCTCCCGGTCCATGCCCCTCGGGCATCGCGACACGAAGCGCCGGGCCATAGCCGACAACCCTCGTGACCAAGGTTCAGAAATGATTCTCCTAACAGATTTTTGCAGCTCTTAAGGCGCCCGACGAGGCCTCGAGCAGGCACCCCGCGAGGCGGAAACTACTGCAAACATCCCGAGCTAAGTTGTTCCTACGCGCATGCACATAACGGTGATGGTATAACACATCACATGAACAATAAATGTAGTACGATAATTAGGGGATCATAGTCTGTTGCACGCCCCCACGGGGCCCCATACTTCTCTCTCTCGATGCAGGAAAAGGAGGAAAACAAAATAAAAGCAGCGCGCGCCTTGCAACAGCTCGCGAGAAGGGACCTACATTGTCCTCCCGAGCTCAATCAGACTCCGCCTCACGCTTCACCGAAGCGCAGCCACGGGACGACCCGCTGCCACCCTCAAAGCGGGCGCGGCAGTGTGGTGGCTGATCGCGGACACCATTGGAGGAGCTGCCGCCGGAGGAGGAGCCGCTGAAGCTCGACGAGCTGCGGCCGCCGCCAGGAGCAGGTTCGCGTTCGCCCTCGTCACGGCTGTCACCATCATCATCTTCAGGACAACACCCAATGCGGCGGCCATCTTCTCCGAACACCCTCATGTAGAGGGTCGCATCATCGTCATACTTTAAGTGGAGGGTGCACCGCCTGCCCAGGCCACGCGCACGGGCAAACGTCTGCCAGCCTCGGGCTAGGGTCACATTTCCGCGATGGAGATCGCCACCGCGACCCAGGATGCCGTGCTGCAGTAGCCGTCCGCCTGCAACCAGAGTCCGCTAGAGCCTGCGGCCAACAGTTCGCCGACAAAGAAGCGAGGGAGCTAGAGCCAATTGCCAGCCGAGTTGTCCGACCACACAACAAACTCCGGCAGCACCTCTGCTGAATAGAAGCGCGACTGTGGAGGCTGCGCAGCCATGGCACGCCGTCCCTCATCGACCGGGGTGCCTCGACATGGGCGGCCACCACCATGTAAAGGCCCACCACCGCGACCACGGGAAGCCACGGCAGGGGTGCGGGATGCTTGCAAGGGTGACCACGGCCGCTCTTGGGAGGAGGAGAGCCAGTCCCTTCCTGGTGAGCCTTCCCCTTCTCCACGGCCGAGAACCTCTTCACGGGGGCCATGGGGTGCTGTGAGCAACAGGAGCAAGGAGGGAGAAGAAGAGGGCGGAGCAAGAAGAGATGGGTAGCGGGGTATTTCCTCTCTCCCCATTTATAGCCCGAGGAAGGCCAACTATCGACCTCCACTATCGCAGGTAATCATGACTCTTTTTGCATGCAGCAGGGACTCGTCAAATCGGGCGGTTGCCGAGGCAGCATGGGGAAGCGGAGACGCCCATGTCCAATCAACCGCCACACGGCGACCAAGGCCATAGGCTGTTGGGGCCCGCGGCGCTCCGCACTTCCCCTTTGGCTTCGCTGCTAAGCCAAGTCCGAGCACGCCTTGGGCCCGAGGGCTACTGTCGGTGTTCTGGGAATGGGGGTCCCCAGACTTTCCTGCCTGCGGCCTGCAGTGTGGCTCAGCAAGTGGCCCAGTATGGCCCGTCTTCATCAACCCAAGTTCAAGACCCTCGCGAGGGGCCGAGCCTCACAGGGCGGATGACGCAATGCCTCCTCAGGGGCGGCCTCACCAGGCAGGCTCGCGAGGAGGCAAAGAGATCAAGGCAAGGGGTGCCTCGCGAGGTGCTCATGACACAAGCCATGACGATCGAGACCAGGCGGGCGCCAGCCTGCGTAGTGTCCTCGTTTCCTTTTTGGTGCAAAGGGGGCAAGCGCAGGCGCGGAGTACTGAGGCATCATGCAAAGGTTTCCATATCGGTGCAACGAGACCAAGACCAGCGGGACGGCAGGATGGAGGTCACCGTGGAGCCCAAGATGACATCATCACCAGCACCTTTGGCAGTCGAAGACCACCTTTAGTCAGGATAGCTTGTACTAGCTGTCCCCTTTCAAAATGGCCATTGTTGGCTCCCTTCCTGCTCAATATTTGGGAAGAGGGCCAGGGCCTCGATAAATAGGGCCAGCCACCACAGTAGAGGGGATCCAATCTGATCTGAACCTAGCTCATCTACACACCACCACAAGAACACCTCTCCTCGCGAGGCTGTTCTTCCTCTATACTATTCATCATCAGCCCAAGAGGCAATCCACCACACCACACACTGGATTAGGGTATTACACCACAACGGTGGCTCGAACCAGTATAAACCTCATGTCTCTTATGTTGTTCATCGTTCTAGCTTAGAATCGCGGCGAGGTTGTGGGCGTGTTTCGGTAGGGAGAAGATCTTCGTGGGCACCCCAGAGTTCGAACCTTAAGGTTTTTGCCGGAACCCGATATCCGACAGTCCCTTCGCAGAGGGAAGCCGTGATTTGCAGAGGAGCCAGAGCTCAAGTTTTAAAACGGAGATAAATGATATTTTGAGACCATCAATTATCAACATCTTCCATGCTAAGCACGCTAGTGGCAGTTCCCAAGCGATAAAAGTAAAGGTTTTGAATCCATTGGGAGTTTTTGTTTGACTATTTAAGAGATTAACTCTTTTTCATGTTTGAAGTTTGGGACTGGGCATCCCTACTACCGCCCTTTTCTTGTGCGATGGCGAGTGAATAAACACTCGACCTGAGAATAACCCGCTTAGCATGGAAGATACTGACCACCTCCTTTCGTTCTATGAACGATCCAGACACCCCAAAAGGATAATTTTTAGAAGATTTTAGAGGTGGCACATGCAAATTTACTTAGGACGGCAGGGTAATACCGCATATAGGTAGGTATGGTGTACTTATCTGGAATAACTTTGGGTTTAAGATTTTTGATGTACAAGCAGAGTTCCCACTTAGTATAGGCGAAGGCTAGCAATTAGATGGAGAAGCGGCCAGCTGGAGAGCAACAACGGTCATAACCATGCATTATGCATTAGTAACATTGGACACTAGCATGAGTAGGATATGAACACCATGAACATAAATATCATAGAGGCTATGTTGGTTTTGATTCAACTACATGCATGAACATGTGCCGAGTCAAGCCACTCGAACATTCAGAGGAGGATACCATATCATCATACTGCATCACAATCAGTTTAACACTATGTTGATATCCAAGATAATTCATTATCCACTCCTAGCTACTTATGCATGGCATGAGAAACTATAATCTTTAATTGTTATTGCAAACATGTTTAATCATAATGGGCTGAATCATGGATGCTAGGTTAAACATATTTACACAAACAGAACAAGTCGAGTTCATACCAGTTTCTCTCCGCCACGACCAGTTCATCGAATATCGTCATTATTGCCTTTCACTTGCACGACCAAATGATATGAAAATAATAATAGTGCAAGAGTGCCATGGACTAAGCTGGAATCTGCGGAACATTTTATTCAACAGGAGAAGACAAGGTAAAATGGGCTCTTTATTAGTTCAACAATTATTCATATGAGAGCCACTCAACATTTTCATTGTGGTCTTCTCCTTGGTAGGACTCGAATAAAAAGAAAAGAAATTCAGAGAAACACACTAAAATATTTTTGGAGTTTTTGGTTTTCTTGAACAAGGAAATAAAAGGGAAAAACAAAAACGAGAAAAGCTATTTACACGGGAGAGCTCGCAACAAGCAAAAGAAGAACAAGGAAATCTTTTTGGGTTTTCTTTTTAATACTACTACTAAGCATGCATAGTAAGTAAACTACTACAACTATTTTTTTTGTTTTTTCTAAAGTTTTTCAAACACACAAGAAGAAAGCAAGAAAATACATCTAAACATGGACGATACAATGAAAAGCGTGAACACCGATAAATGGAATGATTTGTGAACATAAATGTAATGTCGGTGAGAAACACGTACTCCCCCAAGCTTAGGCTTTTGGCCTAACTTGGTAGTAGACCAGTAGCCTGGATGGTAGTAGGGATCCTGAGGAGTAGGCATCCACTCATCCCACTGCTGAGGCTCCTCCTCTGCCTCTGCTGCAGCCTAAGCGTTCCGGTAGGCGATGATGTCTGCAGGCATAATCCGGTATCTGCCCTGGCAATAGAGTCAAACTATGCAGGCGCAGGCAAAGGAATAATATCATGAGTTTTAACACTAAAGACCAGGTTATAAGGAATAGGAGTATTAGAATAATCTCATGGAAGAAAATGATGATGCTCCATGGCTGCACGGTGTAAGTAAACCTTGGTTAGAGGGTAATCATGAGGGCATATCTCAACATTAAAGCGAGCCGCCAAACGAGTAGAAAAAATCCCACCATGTATTTCCCCTGGTATTTATTTAGATGCAGGCGACGAGCCACAATAGCTCCCAAGATATAGAGAGAATTCCTTATTTGGCCCTTTCTTAAAATTTGCTTCTCTTTTTGGCCCCTTAAATTATTTTCTTCCCCTTTTGAGACTTAAACTTCAGTTTGTGCCCTATGTGACCCTTTCATCCATTTTTCCATCCAATGGTGTTAACCGGCACATGAAATGACAATTTTGCCCTTGATGGTAGTATGTCACCAGAAAAGAGAAGAGAAGGGGCATGAACGAACAGAAAAAAGGGAGGGGGGAGGGGTCTGTGTTAGGATATTTTTTATTTTTTAGGGAAAAATTAGTGTTGTGAGTTAAAACACAACATAACCTCCTGTGCGTGTGCGTATATGTTTCTTGCTCTTCCATGTATCTGTGTTGGGGCCGAGGTTCCTCGTGCCCGACAAGCGGCCGGCCGTATCCTCCTCCCGTGTGTGGGTGCGCCGTGGCCGCTGCCACCTCCCATGCACGGCGGCTCTGAGGCTGTCGGCCATTTTTGTACATCGTATTACAATTGGAGCTCGTATCCTTCAGAAACAATACGTACGTGCAAGCTAGCACATGCAAACAGCTTGATTTATTTTCAAGTAGCAGCAAGGTACGTGCAAGCTAGCAGGCTGGCAGCTTAATTGATTCTGGCCTAACTCTTGCGTAGACGTAAGTACGCGACTAGCTTCTGCTCGATCGATCTGATCGTCTCTCAAAACGTAGCGACTTCTTTCATTGGAACGAACGCGAAACAAATAGATGGATTGCAACAAGCTATCTGGTGCAACTCGCCGGCCGGCGAGTTGTCACATCCCTAGTTCTGGCCTGACCTATGCTTGCTTCCATCTGTGCATCATGTTTAAATTTTTGAAACTTGAACTGAGGAATTTTGGAAGCCTCAAAAACTTAAATAAAAGAGGGGCAAAGAACCCTGGAAAATGCATTCAATGTTTCCAAAATGGCCTTAAATAATGTTGGTTATATTTTGGCAAGGGTTTTGCACCAAACCAAAAATAATGAACATTTTGAGGAATATTTTGAGCACTGAATTTAAATCATTATTGTATTTGAATTTGAAATTATATTCATAATATATGGGATATATTTTCAAATAACTCTGAAATGCTTTATGTGCTGTTGGAAAAGTCCATCTAGCAACATAAATTATTCAGAGGATATCTGGCACTGTTTTGGATTTGTTTTAATTTAAAAAAAACAATGGCAAAGTATAAAACAGAAACAGAAAACAATAAAAGAACAGAAACTTACCTGGACTTACCTAGCGCTCACCGAAGCCCACCTGGACGGCCCAACACTTCCGGCCCAGCCCATCTCCACCCCCCCTGTCGTCTTCCTCCCTCGCCAGAAGGACACGGGCACGCGCCCGGCGCGCGCGGCCACGCGCCCCGGCCACCTCCTCCCTGCCTGGCTGCCTCCTCCTCCTCTGGATGCCTCTCCCGAGCGCCATGCAACCCCCTCGACCCTCTCCTACTCTCCCCGTGCCCCTCTCCTCTCTCTCCCCGGAACACTCTCCCTCTCCTCTGTTCTCCTCACCGAACGCGCCCGCGGCCGCCGACGAGAACCACCGTGGCCACCGGCCACCCCACGCCTCACCGACGCCCCAGGAAGCTCCGCCCCGACCCCCTCTTCCTCCCCACCGATCCACGGCCCTCCGGAAGCCCTGCAGCGTTGACCTCAAGCTCGCCCCCAACCTTCGGCCGCCGGTGAACTTTCGAGGATTCGCGAGCTCCAGCCCCTCCCCGGCCTCGCCGTTGCCTCCACCAGATCCGCTGTGAGCTACTCTTCCATTCCCCCTCTTCCTCGTGCTCGTTCCTGTACTCTAGCCGCCCTTTTCACCGGAGCCGATTGCTCCTCGCCGCCGGCCATGGCGTGGCCGTGGCCACAACCACCGCAGCTCGCTCCCGAGCCCACCAGCGTGCTCACCGCAACCTTAGGAACCCAAAGCACCTAACCACTCGTCCTCCCGTGCACCGCAGCGCCGGTCCCGCGAACCCCCGAGCTCCGGCCGCCACCTCGGGCTCCACTCCGGCGAACCCCGGCCACCCCCGCACCTCCCGTTGGTTCCCCTAGATGCGCACGGGCACGGGCTACCTCCTGGTGCCCTTGGCGCGTCGATCCGTCGTCTCTGGCGCAACTCCGGCGAGCCACCGCCGCTCTGGGTCGTCGCCGTCGTCCAACCGCCGGTGAATCCGACGTGGCCGGTCATTAGGGCCTAACCACCCCCCGCTAACCCAGGCCTAGGGCCACTGACCGGTGGGCCCTACCGTTTAATTAACCCGGCTAACAATTTAGTTAAGTTAATTAAACTCTGTTAAATCACTGTGCAGCTGACATGTGGGTCCCGAACGTCAGGTTTGACCTGGGGCGCCCAGTTGACTCTGCTGACGTCACAGTGACGTGGTGCTGATGCCATAAATCATTTCTGGATTTATTATTATTCAGGAAATTTCAGAAAATAGCCAAAACTTCAATAAATCATAGAAATTCAACGGTAACTCCAAATTAAATAATTTATATATGAAAAATTATCAGAAAAATTCAAGGAATCCATCTATACCATTTTCATGCATGTTAGAACAACTTATAGCTGCTGTATAGCACAAATCAATTAAATGGCATTTGAATAATCACATATGGAGTTTGAATTTGAATCTTGTATTCAAACCAACTTCATTTAATCTGTTGCTAGTTGCATTAGCTCAAACACATTCATATTGCCATGTCATGAGCATGCATCATATTGTGCATTGCATTGATTGTATTTCTTCTTTGTTGCCGGTATCTGTTCCCTCCCGATAGACGATGTTCCGACGTTGTGATCGTTGACACTGATGAAGACTCAATGTTATCTTCAGAAGTGCCAGGCAAGAAAAATCCCCTTGTTCATTCCGATACAATCCTACTCTCTCGCTCCTGCTCTCTTTTACTGCATTAGGACAACATCGATTCATCTGTTACTTGCTGCGGTAGCTGAACCCCTTTATCCTTTGCATGACCTGTCATTGCCACAGTAAATAGATGAAACCCACTAGCATGAGTAGGAGTTGTTTGAGCCCTGTTGTGCCTACTCATTCATGCTTGTTTGTCATGCCTGCTACTGCTTAGAGTTGTGTCAGGTCTGATTCATCGGGAATGAATCAGAGGTGTGTGAACATGTCCTACCATTGAGAGCTAAGTGTGTGAACACGATTTGGTAAAGGTAGCGGTGAGAGGCCATGTAGGAGTACATGGTGGGTTGTCTCATTGAAGCCGTCCTTAGGAACTGAGTTCTGTGTTTGTGATCCATGACTCAGCTACTACCATACATTGGGCCCTGAAATATGACCCCGCTCGACTTCTTATTCACCCTTGTCCTCTGTCCAGGAGTTGCAAGTAGTTTCTGGTGTTTGTAGTATGCTGGAGGCCGTGGACAGCGCTGACCGTTGGGGTGGGCTGTGATGCGGTAGGCACGTGGCCGGGTATACCGGGCGCCCGTTTGGTGTCACGGAACCCTGTTCACATCGTTTGGGGCTGTGAGCGAAACTCCGGCCGGATCTCCTCATGGATGGAACCCGAATAGGCGATAAACCTGGACTAGAGACTTGAGTGTTTAGGTAGGTCGTGGTCTACACCCACGTCGGCTTTCGCTTGAAGTCTGCCGAGCACATGTCGTGTGCAGACGCTAAGTGGTGGAAACATGTATGAAGAAGTACACCCCTGCAGGGTTAACATCATCTATTCGAATAGCCGTGTCCGCGGTAAAGGACTTCTGGGTTGCTTATATCAGTTCATAGACAAGTGAAAGTGGATACCCTAAAATACGCAAGATAAGCGTGAGTGCTATGGATGGCGTTCTCGTAGGGAGACGGGAGCGGATCCATAGTGGTGTATTGATATGGTGAATATGTGGACTCGTGTGCGCCACCTCAAAAGAGGTACTTGCAGTCGTAGTTTAGGATAGCCACCGAGTCAAAGCTGGCTTGCTGCAGTTAAACCCCACCATCCCCTTGGTTGATAATGATGCATATGTAGTTAGTTCTGATGTAAGTCTTGCTGGGTACATTTGTACTCACGTTTGCCTATTTTATATTTTTGTAGAGAGACTTCGGTCTCACTAGTAGTTCCGCGTGGACTTCGACGTTTAGCTTGTTACCTCAGCTACGATCTTGTGCCTCGGCAGGATTTGGTAGATAGTCAGGCTTCTCAGCCTTTTCCATTTATAGATGTCTGTACCCAGACATGATAGCTTCCGCTTGTGCTTTGATCTGTATGCTCTGATGTTGGGTCGTGAGACCCTTGTTTGTAATATCTCGCTCCTCGGAGCCTATTGATTAAATACTTGAGTTGTAGAGTCATGTTGTGATGCCATGTTGTATTTGCACATATCGAGCATATTGTGTGTATGTTATTGGAATGCTTGGTATGTGTGGGATCTGACTATCTAGTTGTTTATCTTTAGTAGCCTCTCTTACCGGGAAATGTCTCCTAGTGTTTCCACTGAGCCATGGTAGCTTGCTACTGCTCCGGAACACTTAGGCTGGCCGGCATGTGTCCTTCTTCGTTCCTGTGTCTGTCCCTTCGGGGAAATGTCACGCGGTGAATACCGGAGTCCTGTTAGCCCGCTACAGCCCGGTTCACCGGAGTCCTGCTAGCCCAGTGCTACAGCCTGAATTCACTCGCTGATGACCGACACGTTCAATGTTGGGTCATGGATGCCTGTCCCTGTAAGTTTGTGCCACTTTGGGTTTACGACTAGCCATGTCAGCCCGGGCTCCTTATCATATGGATGCTAGCGACACTATCATATACGTGTGCCAAAAGACGCAAACGGTCCCGGGCAAAGGTAAGGCGACACCCGTGGGAATACCGTGCGTGAGGTCGCAAAGTGATATGAGGTGTTACATGCTAGATCGATGTGGCATTGAGTCGGGGTCCTGACACGAGTACATACGTGCACGTCTATAGTGCACGTACTGTTAGCTAGGTACTGTACATCAATTAAGCTGCCAACTTGGCTGCTTTGTTGAGGTTAGATTGCAGGTACGTGCTCAGCTCCAACACATCGAGGTAATTAGATGCATGTGTGCATGTAAATAATTTGGTCACATACAACACTAGGGGTAAAATAGTCTTTTTGGGTTAAACTTAACACCGTTACAGGTCAAAATTGACGGAAGTGTCACATAGGGAACAATATAAAGTTTGAGTGTCAAAAAAGGAAAAATGCAAAAATTTGGGCCAAAAAAGGAAACAAATTTTAAGAATGGGCCAAATAAGGAATTCTCTCCAAGATATAAGTGTTGTCACCCTCTAGCGCTCGTCGTAAAACAACAAAGTCTGGTGCGTTGAGCGCACCTACTTTCTTTCTAGCAAGCAAGCACTTAGCAACAAATAAAGCAAAATAGTGTACAGCAGGAAAGTGTATGCTAGCGGCAGTGGTAGCTGACACTCCTCTCTCATCTCCCACTATCAAAGTGCGATAAAAGTCCTCAAACCCATCCGACCTAGGCTCAGCTAAACTCCCATTAGAAGGGATCATGCATATGTCACAAAATTCAGTAAGTAGTATCTGATGGTTTTTAGCATATAAGTCAAAGCTCACTTCAGGATGATTATTTCTAGGCAAGAAAGTAAAGCTTTGAACAAAGATGTTTGTGAGGATTTGATGTTGGTCACACTCATCTGCCATGAAGTCGATGAGGTCGGCATTAGCAGCATATTGTGTGAACTCGTGAAGAATTCCAGCCTCTTCCAGGAATGGGGTATGCGGCCATTCACACGGCCGTACCTCCGCCAACCTCCGAGGGTGGAGATCACTATTAGAAGACTCCCCGATAACACCCTTGGAGTTCTTCTTAGAGCCAAACTTCCTTAAATATTCATGTCCGCGTACAATTTCTGAAAATAAAAAAAATTGGATGACAAAAAATTTATCAACAAAACTTTATTAAATTGATGGCAACTACTCATAGGGATACATAGAGGCCATAGCAAGCATTCAAACTACTTAGAACACTAAGAATTGAACATGCAAGCTCATCTACAGTAGCACCAAGAGTAGCTAATTATTCAAAATAAAAAAACTAAAACAAAAACTAATTGGACAAACGATGGAGTCACATACCAAGCAACAATCCCCCGAAACAGTTTCGGAAATGGAGCTTCGAGCAAAGAGATCGAAATCCGGGGGCTAGAGAGCAAGAACACGGGAGAGAGAGTAATGGAGATTTTTTTCTAGAGGTAAGTGATGATGTGGGCTAAAGAGATAAGTGAGGGGCCCCACATGAGGACCACAACCCACCAAGGCGCGCCCGGGGGTCCTGGCGCACCCAGGTGAGTTGTGCCCACCTGGTGCACCGCCCTCTGATATTATTTGCACCAGAAATTCAGAAATATTCCGAAAAAATCGTATTAAATTTTCAGAGCATTCCGAGAACTTTTATTTTTGGGTCATTTTTTATTGCATGAGAAATTCAGAAAACAGACATAGCATGGCATTTTATTTTACTAAGAAAAACAGAAAATAAAAGGTAGGGACAAAAGGCAATGCTTACTAAATTCATCAACTTCATACCGCTCAAAAATTATTCATTAATAAGGTTGATCAAGTCTTATTAACAACCACTTTCTATTAGCTTGAAATCGAAGAACTTTTGTAAATCACTAAGTTACCTCAATGGGGATATGCATGTGCCCAACAATAAGCATTTCATATTTCTTTTTGACAGTAGGTAGAGGTATTTGAAAACTTCCAATAGTGATTGTCGGGGATTTTTCAATAACATTAATACCATTCACTTGGAGTTGTTTCTTCGGAAAGTGCACCGTATGCTCATTACCATTGATATGAAAAGTGACCTTGCTTTTATTGCAATCAATAACAGCCCCTGCAGTATTCAAGAAGGGTCTACCAAGGATAATCGACATGTTGTCATCCTCGGGCATCTCAAGTATAACAAAGTTAGTCAAGATAGTAACATTAGCAACAGAAACAGGCACATCCTCACATATACCGATGGGTATGGCAGTTGATTTGTCAGCCATTTGCAAATATATTTCAATAGGTGTGAGTTTATTCAAATCAAGTCTTTTATATAAAGAGAAAGGCATAACACTAACACCAGCTCCTAAATCACACAAAGAAGTTTTCACATAATTCTTTTTGATAGAGCAAGGTATAGTTGGTATTCCCAGATCTCCAAGTTTTTAGGTACTCCATCTTTGAAAGTATAATTAGCAAGCATAGTGGCGATTTCAGCTTTCGGTATTTTTCTCTTATTAGTGATGTTGTCTTTCATATACTTTGCATAAGGAGGCATTTTCAAGATATCAGTCAAGCGAGTACGCAAAAAGACTGGCCTCAGAATTTCAGCAAAGCGTTCAAAATCTTCATCATCTTTCTTTGTAGTTGACTTGGGTGGAAAAGGCATAGGTTTTTGAACCCACGGTTCTCTTTCTAGCAATGAAGCCTCTTTTATCATATCTTTTATTTTTGGGTTGTGGGTTATCAAGATCAATAGGTGGTTCTATCTCAACATCATTGTCTAGTTTTTTTCATTGTTTGGTTGAGCATCTTCATGAACATCAGCATTATATTTTTCATTATCACCAGGTGGATGTTCATTAACAGATTGAGTTTCAGCATCAGAAATAGAGACATCATTATCATTATCAGGAGGTTTTTATTTTTCAGGTTCACTAGAAGCATGCAAAGTCCTATCCTTTTTCTTTTTCTTCTTCTTTTTAGAAGGACTAGGTACATTAGCATTAGCTCTTTGTGAATCTTCTTCAACTCTTTTTTGGGTGTCCTTCAGGATAAAGTGGTTCCTGAGTCATTCTACCTCCTCTAGTCATTACTCTAACAACAAAGTCATTTATATTACGGTTCATTTCATCAAGCAACTCTCTTTGAGATTTAGCAACTTGTTCTAGTTGGGTTTGCACCATAGAAGCATGTTTTCCAACACCTCTAACATAATTTGAAATTCTAAGTAACAAGTCACTCAAGTGAGCAATCATATCTGAATTATATTTCAATTGTTTCATAACATTTGCATTGAAGTGATCTTGTTTTCTAATATAATTTTCAAACTCATAAAGGCATTGGCTAGGATGCATATTGTGAGGATTATCATTATCATTGAACTTCATTAAAGAATTTACCTCTACCACCTTAGGCAGTGGTGGTGTATTAAGCCCATGTATTTCTTCACTAGGAGGTAAATTTTTAACATCCTCAGCTTTAATACTTTTTTTTTCATTGATTTCTTTGCCTCTTGCATATCTTCAATACTGAGATATAATATACCCTTCTTCTTCGGAGTGGGTTTAGGCAGTGGTTTAGGAAGAGTCCAATCATCATAATTTTTCAATACATTATTCAATAATTCTTCAGCTTGTCCAACAGTTCGTTCCCTGAAAACACAACCAACACAACTATCTAGGAAGTCCCCAGAAGCATCGGTTAGTCCATTATAGAAGATATCAAGTATTTCATTTTTCTTAAGAGGATGATCAGGCAAAGCATTAAGTAACTGGCAAAGCCTCCCCCAAGCTTGTGGGAGACTCTCTTCTTTAGTTTGCACAAAGTCAAATATTTCCTATAAGGCAGCTTATTTCTTATGAACAGGAAAACATTTTTCAGAGAAGTAATAAATCATATCCTGGGGACTACGCACACAACCAGGAGTAAGAGTATTGTACCAAGCTTTAGCCTCACCCTTTAATGAGAACGGAAATAATTTGAGAATAAAGTAATAGCGAGCTTTCTCATCATGAGTAAAAAGGGTGGCTATATCATTCAACTTAGTAAGATGTGCCACAACAGTTTCAGTTTCATAACCATGGAAAGGATCAGATTCAACCAAAGTAATTAACTCTCGGTCGATAGAGAATTCATAATCCTTATCATCAATAAAAATTGGTGAAGTAGCAAACTTAGGATTACATTTCGTTCTAGCATTCAGAGATTTTTCTTTATACTTTCATAATAATTTCTCTAGATCATCTCTATCCTTACAAGCAAGAATATCTCTAGTTGTCTCCTCATTCATAACATAACCTTCTGGTACCTTAGGAAAATTCATATCTAGGAAGGCTAGTTCTAGCAGGTGTTTCAGGATTTTCAGTTTCAAGCTCATCATCAGATTCAACAACATCATATTATATTACTCTAGCAATTTGTGCATCAAGAAATTCACCAAGTGGAACATCATAATTATCAAGCATGCTACTAGAATCATCATAAGCATCGTTCATAGTAGAAGTAGCATCATCAATAACTTGCGACATATTAGGATTGATAGCATGTAGCGGTGTTGCAAGTTTACTTATAACAGAAGGTGAATCTAAAGCAGAACTAGATGCCAGTTCCTTACCTCCCCTCGTCTTTGAGGGAAAATAGTAGTCTTAGCATCCTTCAGATTCTTCATAGTGATAAATTGATAATAATGCCAAGTGACTCAACAAATATAGCTATGCTCCTCGACAACAACGCCAGAAAAAGGTCTAGATAACCCACAAGTATAGGGGATCGCAACCATTTTCGAGGGTAGAGTATTCAACCCAAATTTATAGATTCCACACAAGGGGAGCCAAAGAATATTTGAAGGTATTAGCAGCTGAGTTGTCAATTCAACCATACCTGGAGATTAATTATCTACAACAAGTAATTAGTAGCACAGTAGTTTGATAGTTTTGATGGTAGTAGCAGCAACAACGGTAACAGTAACAGTGATAGCAACATTTTGTAGCAAGTTTAATAGTGATGATAGCAGTGGTAACTTAGCAAGAACAATATAAGATAAATTCGTAGACATTGGATAGGTGACTTGTTGGATGATATTCATCATGTGAGAGTTATAACCTAGGGCGATACGACACTAGCTCTAGTCCATCGATATAATGTAGGCATGTATTCCATAAATAGTCATATGTGCTTATGGAAAGAACTTGCATGACATCTTTTGTCCTACCCTCCCGTGGCAACGGGGTCCATATTGGAAACTAAGGGATATTAAGGCCTCCTTTTAATAGAGAACTGGAACAAAGCATTAACACATAGTGAATACATGAACTCCTCAAACTATAGTCATCACCGGGAGTGGGCCCAGTTGTTGTCACTCCGGGGTTGCCGGATCATAACACGTAGTAGGTGACTATAACTTGCAAGATCGGATCTAGAACATGGATATAATGGTGATAACATAAACGGTTCAGATCTGAAATCATGGCACCCGGGCCCAAAGTGACAAGCATTAAGCATAGCAAAGTCATAGCAACATCAATCTAAGGACACAGTGGATACTAGGGATCAAGCCCTAAGAAAACTAACTCGATTACATGATGAATCTCATCCAACTCCTCACCGACCGGCGAGCCTACGAAAGAATTACTCACTTCCGGTGGGGAGCATCATGGAATTGGCGATGGAGATGGGTTGGTGATGACGAAGAACGAAGATCCCCCTCTTCGGAGCCCCAAACGGACTCCAGATCTGGCCTCCTGATGAAGAACAGGAGGTGGCGGCGGCTCCGTCTCATGTATCATGATAATTTTCTCTCTCTTATTTTTTTGGAAAAATAGGATTTTATAGCGTCGGTTTCAGGGTCTGCGGGGCCACCAGGTGGGGACAACCCACCTAGGCGTGCCAGGAGAGGTGGTGCGCCCTGGTGGGTTGTGCCCACCCAAGGGCCCCTCTCCTGTAGGTCTTGGCTCCAGAAATTCTTATATATTATATAAAAATTCCTCGCAAAGTTTGGTTCCATTCCGAGAACTTTTATTTCTGCACAAAAACAACACCATGGTAGTTCTGCTGAAAACAGCGTCAGTCCGGGGTTAGTTTCATTCAAATCATGAATTAGAGTCCAAAACAAGAGGAAAAGCATGCAGAAAAGTAGATACGTTGGAGACGTATCATGCTCATCCACTCTATCTATATCCAACTATTCGCAGGGTCAGTTTCAGAGATGTCAGAGGGCAGTGATAGCCAGAACAGGTTTGAAGAGCAAGTAAACCTCAGTGAGGGCACTAGTCCCGCAAGCAGCTATGATGATGGTATCAGAAGCACTCCAAGCAACTTGCCTAAGGCTGCTACTAGGCAAAGGAAGAAGAGAACTTCAGAATCTGAGGATGAGGATTTTGTTATTGAGGAGGAGGTGACTGAGGGAGTCCTGGATTAGGGGGTATCCGGACAGCCGGACTATATACATCGTCTGAACTATTGAAGCGTGAAGATACAAGACTCAGGACTCCGGCCCATGTCCGGATGGGACTCTCCTTTGCGTGGAAGGCAAGCTTGGCGATCCGGATATTGTATTTCCTTCCTTGTAACCAACTCCATGTAAACCCTAGCCCTCTCCGGTGTCTATATAAACCAGAGAGGTTGGTCCTTAGAAGGCCGATCACAATTACAATCATAATCATCATAGGCTAGCTCCTAGGGTTTAGCATCTACGATCTCGTGGCAGATCTACTCTTGTACTACTCATATCGTCAATATTAATCAAGCAGGAAGTAGGGTTTTACCTCCATCGAGAGGGCCCGAACCTGGGTAAACATTGTGTCCCTTGCTTCCTATTACCATCAGCCTAAGACGCACAGATCGGGACCCCCTACCCGAGATCCACCGGTTTTGACACCGACATTGGTGCTTTCATTGAGAGTTCCTTTGTGTCGTCACTGCAAGGCTTGATGGTTCCTTCAATCATTGTCAATGACACGGTCCAGGGCGAGACCTTTCTCCTCAGACAGATCTTCGTGTTCGGCGGCTTCGCACTGCGGGCCAATTCACTTGGCCATCGGGAGCAGATCGACAGCTACGCCCCTGGCCACTAGGTCAGGTTCGGAAACTTGAATTACATGGCCGGCGTTCGCAGAGACTTGATCTTCGACGGATTCAGGCCTGTGCCAGGAGCACCGGACAATCACGACGAGCACGGCTTAGACCTGCTGTCGGACAATGCTCGGGATATCACCCCTACAGTAGCCCCGGACCTAAATCCAGAGCAGGCTGCATTACCTAAGGATGGAGGGATGGACCCCGCCTCGCAGGCCATACACTCATCAGCGGTGGTGCCAAACACAGGCCTCACCTTTGTGGAAGCCTGTGATTCCGCACCCCCGGACTCGTATCCGGTTGTTGGTTCCAGTCCGCGCACTCTCGAGCCAGTCGAGCCAGGTTGGGCTCCGGTGATGGAGTTTACTGCCGCAGACATCTTCCAGCAGTCGCCCTTTGGCGACATGCTGAAATCATTAAAGTCTCTCTCTTTGTCAGGAGGCTCTTGGCCGAGCTATGCCCGGCTTGAGTGGGAAGCAGGCGACGAAGGAATTCGCTGCCCACCCACCACCCACTTCATTGCCACGATCGATGATCTAACCGACGTGCTTGACTTCGACTCCGAAGACATCGACGGTATGGACGATGATGCGGGAGAAGTACAGGAACCGCCGCTCACAGGGCGGTGGACAGCCACCTCCTCATACGATATATATATGGTGGACACTCCGAAGGAAACCAATGGCGATGAGGCAACGGAGGATAACCCATCAGGGAGAAAAACAAAACATGGGCGTCGTCAGCGCCGCTCCAAGCCCCGCCATAGCAATACCGGCCCAGGAGACGAATACAATCCAGATGGTACCGAAGAGGAATACAACCCTGATCAGCCCGCCTTCGAGCAGGACGAGCAGGATAATGAGGAGGTCAGCCCAGACGAACAGGCGATCGACGGATATCTGGAGGAGGACAACTACATGTGTAACGCCCCGGACACACCCGCCGGTGGTCGTTACTCCTGGCGGGATCTAGACTGGCCCCACAGATCAATACTAGTCTTTTCTGCGCACTTTGTCCTCACTCATGCGCACCCGGGAGAAACTTCCTGGTCGGTCACCCATCCTGAAACTACTCCAAGCTGAGCATGCTTAACTTTGGAGTTCTGTCCGAATGGGCTCCCGAAAAAGAAGGAATTCCTTATTGATATGAGTAGTCTATCATCCCTAATAAGCCAGGCTATCACATACACCCGCACTCAGAGGAACCGACGTCCTCGTCGGGCCATAGGAACGTTCTCTCTTGGCACATACGTCTGTGCTTCCAGTCCGACACATGTGCCATGCCGTGTGCCACGACGGGTCACAAACGTCATGCACAACATGAACGCACACCTGTCCGCAAACATCCGTGTAACCGCGAGGGTCGGCTCTAATACCAACTTGTAACGCATCGGACACACCCGCCGGTGGTCGTTACTCCTGGCGGGATCTAGACTGGCCTCACAGATCAATACTAGTCTTTTCTACGCACTTTGTCCTCACTCATGCGCACCCGGGAGAAACTTCCCGGTCGGTCACCCATCCTAAAACTACTCCAAGCTGAGCATGCTTAACTTTGGAGTTCTGTCTGAATGGGCTCCCAAAAAAGAAGGAATTCCTTCTTGATATGAGTAGTCTATCATCCCTAATAAGCCAGGCTATCACGAGTTCGGCGTGCTTGAGGATCCCGTGGAGCAGGAGCGCTTCAAGCGTCGGCTTATGGCCACTGCGAGGAGCCTGAAAAAGAAGCAGCAGCAACTACAGGCTGATCAAGACCTGCTCACAGATAGATGGACTGAAGTCCTGGCAGCCGAGGAATACGGACTCGAGCGCCAAACGGCTGACCGGCCACCCCGTGGCCGGGATAAAACGGGATATCAGCCCGAATACCAGCCCGCACCCCCACACCAATACACTACGGCCCGGGGCAATAGGCAAGACCTGCAAGATATACTGGAAAATAAAGCAGGATAACCAATATCGATCTACGGATCGCGGGGGCGCACCCCAGCGCGCGACGATGACCGTCATGCCGGATACGTTATCAACAAGTCCGGCCGGGCCGAACACAGCAACCCAGACCAATTCGAACTACGTAGCCACATAGCTCGGCACAGAGGCGCCGCACACCCCCTCTGCTTCATTGACGAAGTGATGGATCATGAATTTCCGGAAGGGTTCAAACTCGTAAACATCGAATCATACGATGGCACAACAGACCCCGCAGTATGGATCGAAGATTTCCTTCTCCACATTCACATGGCCCGCGGAGAGGATCTACACGCCATCAAATATCTTCCTCTTAAGCTCAAAGGACCAGCCCGACACTGGCTAAACAGCCTGCCAGCAAATTCCATTGGCAGTTGGGAAAACCTAGAAGACGCATTCCTCGACAACTTCCAGGGCACATACGTACGACCACCGGACGCCGATGACTTGAGCCACATTACTCAACAGCCCGGAGAGTCAGCCAGGAAATTCTGGACTCGATTCCTAACTAAAAAGAACCAAATAGTCGACTATCCGGACGCCGAAGCCCTGGAGGCTTTTAAGCATAATATTCGTGATGAGTGGCTCGCCCGACACCTCGGCCAGGAAAAACCCAAGTCCATGGCAGCCCTCACGACACTTATGACCCACTTTTGCGCGGGCGAGGACAGCTGGTTGGCTCGCAGCAGCACCACACCACACTCTGGCACTTCGGACGTCCGTGAAAATAATGGCAAGCCACGGCGCAATAGACACAAGCGACAGAACAACGGCGACAACACCGAAGACACGACAGTCAATGCCGGATTCAGTGGATCCAAATTCGGTCAGCGGAAGAAGCCGTTCAAAAGAAACAATCAAGGACCGTCCAGTCTGGACCGCATACTGGAACACTCATGCCAAATTCATGGCACCCCAGACAAGCCAGCCAACCACACCAATAGAGACTGCTGGGTGTTCAAACAGGCCGGTAAAATAAACGCCGAAAACAAGGACAAGGGGCTGCACAGCGATGATGACGAGGAGCCCCGACGTCCGAACACGGGGGGACAGAAGAAATCCCCCCCCCCCAAGGTGAAAACGGTCAACATGATCTACGCCACTCACATCCCCAAGCGGGAACAGAAGCGAGTACTACGGGACGTCTATGCGATGGAGCCAGTCGCCCCCAAATTCAACCCATGGTCAGCTTGTCCGATCTCCTTTGATTGTAGAGATCACCCTACTAGCATCCTTCACGGTGGCTCAGCCGCATTGGTCTTAGACCCAATCATTGACGGATTCCACCGCATGCGAGTCCTTATGGACGGCGGCAGCAGCCTGAACCTGCTTTATCAGGGCACAGTGTGCAAAATGGGTATCGACCCTTCAAGGATCAAGCCCACCAAAACCACCTTTAAAGGTGTAATTCCTGGAGTAGAGGCCCGCTGTACGGGCTCTATAACATTGGAAGTGGTCTTCGGATCTCCGGACAACTTCTGAAGCGAAGAGTTAATCTTCGATATCGTCCCTTTCTATAGTGGTTACCACGCACTGATCAGACGAACCGCATTCTCTAGATTCAATGCGGTACCGCACTATGCATACCTCAAGCTCAAGATGCCAGGCCCGTGCGGGGTCATAACAGTCAACAGAAACATGGACCGCTCTCTCCATACAGAAGAGCATACTGCAGCCCTCGCGACAGAAGTGCAATGCGGCCTCCTCCGGCAAACCACCAATCCGGCAACGACAACCTCAAGCACCGTCAAGCGAGTCCGGAACACCCCGCAACAGGATCACCAGGCACGCCAAGAGCACGACTAGCAGTCCGGCCTCCGCTCAAACCCCATCAAAGCAGCATTCGTGCCACGCGTACACAATTACGCACTCAAAATACCATGGGCACAGGCGGAGGCGCAGCAGTGACTCAGTCAACAGTGCAGTATCACCACAGCATACTTTCATAAAAAAAAACCTTCCTTTTTTTATTTCTTTCAGGACACTGCCTTAGGGCAGCCTCTTCAGAAGAGTCGGATTGTCGGACCTATACAGGGGAGAAAACCAAGGAGGCAACAGGCTTTGCGCACAGAAGGAAATACCCAAGTGGAATCTATTTACGATCGTTATACCTGTTTTATCTATCTGTACGCGGCCTGCCCCTGGATAGGACATGTCAAATAGTCCTATTTATCTCCGCTTAATGCATTCATTGTAAACATACGCTTAAACGTATTATTCGTCAATGGGAGATCATATATAGCGTCAGCTTATTATTCTTATTTGAGCATTTTTTCTTACAAATGTTTCTTTGATATTGCATCTGTACACCTTGGTACGGGCCGTTTACCAGGGGCTTCTTATGGCGCCCCGTACTACGGCAAGTAAAGTACGAACACTTTAAACAGTGCGGCACCCCGAACTTATAGCACTATATGCATCAGCTCCGAATCATGTCTTGGGTCCACAGTTGGGTTAGCCCGGCTCCCTTGTTTTGGTACCTTACGTTCCGTTATATCGGCTAAGGTAGCGTAGGGAGAACTACTGCAATTGTGTCCCAGTTCTTCCGGACGAGCACCTTAGTAGAGAAAGCCGAAAACTGACCGACATGATGCGGCGAGAGCTGGTCGCTGTTCAAGAGGTCTTAAAATCTTTAAAGATTTTTTCCGCTTTAGGCGATGAATCGGCCTTGTCCGATTTAGGCGTATATAGCGCCCCAATTCGGCCCTCTGAATTCTAGGGGCTTCACCAAAATTTAAAATCATAGACTTCTATGGCTAAATGAAAGTTATAAAGCCACATAGTCCGATTGCCTTGTTCGCTGCGCCGGATACCTCCTTAAGGGACCAAAAATTTGGATAAAGAGTATCCGGGTTTTTCCAGGAACACCCCGGTACTAGTTACGTGGGGGCGGAAGCCGATGACTGGCCTACTTTCAGAATTTTATAAATAGCCGCACAGAAGGTAATATTTTAAATCAAACAGTGCTACATAGCACAAGTAACTTCGTCTTTAAATTACAACAGCGGTAGAGGTACATTTAGTCAAAGATCTTGTCCTTGGTACATTCATCGGCCACGAGACGAGCGCCCTTCATAACTCCATCATAGTACTTCTCGGGATGGCGATGCGCCTTGCCCTCCGGCGGCCCGTCCTTCACCAGCTTCTCCGCATCCAGCTTGCCCCAATGCACCTTCGCGCGGGCAAAGGCCCGACGGGCACCCTCAATGCAAACGGATCGCTTGATCACTTCAAGCCGCGGACAGGCATTCACCATCCGCTGGATCAGGCCGAAGTAGCTAGTGGGCAGGGGCTCACCAGGCCACATCTGGACTATGAAATCTTTCATAGCCCCTTCGGCCGCCCTGTGGAGTTCGACCAACTGCTTCAGTTGGTCACTCAGAGGCATTGGGTCTTTGGCCCCAGCATACTGGGACCAGAACTGCTTCTCCGTTGAGCTCCTCTCCTGGGCATGGTAGAACTCCGCGGTATCTGATACGCTGTGTGGCAGATCTGCAAATGCCCTTGGAGAGCTCCAAATTTGGGTAAGTAAAAGAAACGCCTCCTCCACATGTTTGCTTCGCATAAAGAATTTCTTACACGCCGCTATCTTTTTGTCCTCCTGGATTTCTTGCTGTGCCTTCTCGGCTTCGGCCTTGGCGTCTTTCATACTCACAAGGGCCTTCGCAAGCTCGGCCTCTTTCATCTTAAGATGATGCTCCATGGACTCGAACTTCTTGCCGAGGTCCCGGACCTCTTGCTGTGCCTCGCCAACTCTAGCACTTTGCTTTTCGCGCTCCTTGCATTCCAAGGCCGCCCTGTCTTCGGCCTCGGACATCGCTTTCCTCAGGGACGCCACTTCGGCGGTGGCCATTGTTACACAGTCACGATGCTTCGTCATTATACTAACCAATTTTATCTATCCTTAAATACATAAGAGCGGAGAATCACTCACCTTTGTTCTCTTCTAGTTGCCTCTTCATGAGGTCGAGCTCTCCCTGCGCCTACTCCAGGTCCCGCTTTTGTTCGGCAACCTCGGCTGTGCGGGCAGCAGCGGCAAGCAGCACAACCTGCTTATTCACATGAATACTTATTATTAGACTCCTGCGGATTATAATTGACCCTCCATTTGGCTGTTCTTTCTGAACACCAAACAGAGTATCAGGGGCTACTACCTATCGGGTGGTAATTTCACACATTTGTATTACTTACCTCAAAGCCTATCAAGAGGCTGGTACACGCTTTGGTCAGTCCGCTCTTGGCGGACAGAACCTTCTGAATCACCGCACCCATAAGAGTACAGTGCTCGTCATCCATGGAAGCGCTGCGAAGCGCTTCCAGCAGACTATCTGACGCCTCTGGCATGACGGAAGTCGTCGGCGCGGATGGCTTGCCCTCCCTAGCGAGGGGCTGCATGCCTGCATCCGGAGCCATCGAAGGCTCCAGCACAGTATCCGGATATGAGTCTGGCTTGCTGCGGTTCTCATCGGCACGATCCGCGGGGATCTTGAACCCCGCGTGTCCGACATCTGGAATCCTGCCTTGGGGCGTCTCCAGAGTCACCTCCCCCCGCTCTGGGAGCCTTTGGGACAACACCTCCATGTCATCCGCAGGTTGAGGAGTAGTGGCTGTCGGGAGCTAGTTCATCGCTGAATCGCTCAGGGACCCATCCGAAGAAAATACCTCGGGATGAACCCTGGACGGACTGCATATATGTTCGGCGTTATACAAAGACTGTGAAGTAAGGTCATGATAGAATGCGGGTACTTACGATCGCGCTAGGGGCTTCCCCCTGGGCAACCACCCCTTCTCGCTATGGGCGGCCGTGGCGGAGTAGTACGGAAGGGACACCTTTCCCTTCTTGGACGTCCCAGCCTCCCCCTCCGGGGCGGCTTTCCTCTTTTTCTCCTCCCAGTGCGGGGAGGTAGCTTCTTGCTTCCCCCCGCCTCTGCGGGAGGAATCTGTCTTGTCGTCGTCAGACGACGTGGGTATGACGGCCTTGCGCCGAGGGCCTTTCCCGCCCCCTGGTCCGCCTTCTCGGGCCCCTCACCCTCTCCGGGTGGGGTGGTCCCTCCTTCTTCTTCTTCCTCCCCTTCGGGGGAGGAGTGTGCCTCGTCATCTTCGGACGAGGCTTCCAACACAACCTTACGCTGGAGACCCTTTCGGATCCCCGGGGCCTTATTTTCGGCCTTCTTCTCCGGCACCTTGTAGGGCGCCGGGACTAGCATCTCCGTCAGGAGAGCATCATCTGGGCCTTCTGGCAGCGGAGCCGGACAGTCAATCTGCTCTGCTGTCTCCACATAATCCTGAACAAATATGCACAATTACTTAAGACTCCCCCATGAATATATTGGGAAGAACCGAATCCAGTGGTAGCCTGAAAACTCACCTGACTAGGAGGCCGCGCGGCATGGAGCCTGCGGTCCTCGGATGTGGGAGGAGGTACTTCGGAGGCCTTGAACAGCGCCTTCCATGCATCTTTGTGCGTCATGCCATAGAGCCTCCGAAGCGTCTAGTGTTTGGCTGGGACAAACTCCCACAGATTAAATGCCCGCCTTTGGCATGGGAGAATTCGGCGAACGAGCATGACCTGGATCACGTTGACAAGCTTGATGTTCTTGTCCTTCTTGCTCTTGATGCAGGTCTGGAGTCCGGCCAGCTCTGTAGATTTGCCCCAGGATAGGCCCTTCTTTTCCCAGGAGGTGAGCCGCATGGGGGTTCCGGATCGGAACTCGGGGGCAGCCGCCCAGTTGGCGCCGCGCGGCTCGGTGATGTAGAACCACCCCGACTGCCACCCCTTCACGGTTTCTGCAAAGGAGCCATCAAGCCAGGTGACATTAGGCATCTTTCCCAACATGGCCCCTCCGCACTCTGCTTGCTGGCAGCTCACGATCTTCGGCTTAACGCAGAAGATTTGCAGCCACAGGCCGAAGTGAGGCCTGATGCGGAGGAATGCCTCGCATACGACAATGAACACTGAGATGTTGAGGACAAAATTTGGGGCTAGATCATGGAAATCTAGCCCGTAGTTGAACATGAGCCCGCGGACGAAGGGATGAAGTGGAAACCCCAGTCCATGGACGAAGTGGGCGAGAAACACGACCCTCTCGTGGGGTCCCGGGGTCGGAATGACCTGCCCGTCGTCTGGTAGCCGGTGCGCTATGTCTGCGGCCAAGTATCCGGCCGCCCGAAGATTTGCGACATGCTTCTCCTTCACGGTTGAAAGTGCAACTATCCCTAGGTGGTTTTGGTAATTCATAACAACATATAGCTCATTGAGCTAATGCTATTCCAAGACTATTATTTCAGGAAAGCTCAATGAATGGCATGGCATGGATGATGAAAGTGGATCCCTCAAAATACTAAGGACAAAGGATTGGCTCAAGCTCAAAAGCTCAAGACTCTTCATTTTATATTTTAGTGATCCAAGATCACATTGAGTCTATAGGAAAAGCCAATATTATCAAGGAGGGATGAGGTGTTGCTTAATGAGCCTCTTGCTTCATGTGCTTTGTGATATGCTCCAAAACCCTCAACTACTTTCCCACATCCACAAATGACCTAAACCCAAAGCCAAAATCGGTCACATCGATTCTTCCTATCCGGCGCCACCGATTCCAAAGGTCATAGCCACTGCCACAAACCCTAAGCAAATCGGTCTTACCGATAGGGATCTCGGTCTCACCGAGATGGGGTTGTAATCTCTCTGTTTCCCTTTGTAACATTTCGGTCTAACCGAAGTGAGCGATCGGTCCCACCGAGATTGCAATGTAAACTCTCTGTTTCCTTTTTGTAACATTTCGATCTCACCAAAAAGAGCAAATCGGTCCCACCGAGTTTACCTGACCAACTCTCTGGAAAGCTTATTACCAAATCGGTCTCACCGAGTTTGTGTAATCTTACCGAGATTACGTTATGCCCTAACCCTAACCGAATCGGTCTCACCAAGATGCACGTCAGTCCCACCAAAAATCACTAACGGTCACTAGGTTTACTAAATCGGTCCGACCGAGTTTAACGATTCGGTCCCACCGAGTTTGGTAAATTGTGTGTAACAGTTAGATTTTGTGTGGAGGCTATATATACCCCTCCACCTACTCTTCATTCGTGGAGAGAGCCATCAGAACGAACCTACACTTCCAACTTACCATTTCTAAGAGAGAACCACCTACTCATGTGTTGAGGCCAAGATATTCTATTCCTACCATATGAATCTTGATCTCTAGCCTTCCCCGAGTTGCTTTCCACTCAAATCTTCTTTCCACCAGATCCAAAACCTATGAGAGAGAGTTGAGTGTTGGGGAGACTATCATTTGAAGCACAAGAGCAAGGAGTTCATCATCAACGCACCATTTGTTACTTCTTGGAGAGTGGTGTCTCCTAGATTGGCTAGGTGTCACTTGGGAGCCTCCGACAAGATTGTGGAGTTGAACCAAGGAGTTTGTAAGGGCAAGGAGATCGCCTACTTCGTGAAGATCTACCACTAGTGAGGCAAGTCCTTCATGGGCGACATCCATGGTGGGATAGACAAGGTTGCTACTTCGTGGACCCTTCGTGGGTGGAGCCCTCCGTGGACTCGCGCAGCCGTTACCCTTCGTGGGTTGAAGTCTCCATCAACGTGGATGTACGATAGCACCACCTATCGGAACCACGCCAAAAACATCCATGTCTCCAATTGCGTTTGAATCCTCCAAACCCTTCCCTTTACTTTCTTGCAAGTTGCATGCTTTAAATTCCGCTGCCTATATACTCTTTGCATGCTTGCTTGAATTGTGTGATGATTGCTTGACTTGTCCTAAAGTAGCTAAAATCTGCCAAACTCTAAAATTGGGAAAAGGTTAAGTTCTTATTAGTCAAGTAGTCTAATCACCCCCCCCTCTAGACATACTTCAAGGTCCTACAACGGTGGAATCCACCCACTTGCCTCCTGCTCCGGACATGTTTAGCTGTGCGGAGAAGGCTTGGGCTAGGGCGCTGGAGCTCGAGGGGGCAAGAGTGGGCAAAGGAGGAAGAAGGCGTGGGTAAAAATGGGGAACTCTTATCCCTTTATAGAGGCAATGAAAGCGGTGCGCCTCCCCACTCGCCCATTGAGAATCGCTTACTTCCCAAGCACCACGATTGATGGCCTGGTGGGATTACCCTTACCCGTATTGATGAGAATCCCGTGATAAGGGGACACGATCTCTACATTGACAAGACGTGTCAAGGAAACCACCTCGCAATATGCGCTATGGCTGGTTGTGGAAAAACGGTTCGAATAATGACCCGATCGAAATGACATGTCATGTTGTCTAAAAAAGTTGTCACCAGATTGCATTTGTGAAATATCATTCTCTCTACGGTGGTATGTGAAGATCATTTTGCGGATCCGGACACGGTTTGGAGTGTTCGATAATTACCTTGGAGATTCGGAGAAGGAACCCGCCTTGCAATGCCGAAGACAAGACTGCGCGCCGGACTCATCGTCATTGAAGCCTGGTTCAGGGGCTACTGAGGGAGTCCTGGATTAGGGGGTATCTGGACAGCCGGACTATATACAACGTCCGGACTATTGAAGTGTGATGATACAAGACTCAAGACTCCGGCCCGTGACCGGATGGGACTCTCCTTTGCGTGGAAGGCAAGCTTGGCGATCCGGATATTGTATTTCCTTCCTTGTAACCGACTCCATGTAAACCCTAGCCCTCTCCGGTGTCTATATAAACCAGAGAGGTTGGTCCTTAGAAGGCCGATCACAATTACAATCATAATCATCATAGGCTAGCTCGTAGGGTTTAGCCTCTACGATCTCGTGGTAGATCTACTCTTGTACTACTCATATTGTCAATATTAATCAAGCAGGAAGTAGGGTTTTACCTCCATCGAGAGGGCCCGAACCTGGGTAAACATTGTGTCCCTTGCTTCCTATTACCATCAGCCTAAGACGCACAGATCGGGACCCCCTACCCGAGATCCACCGGTTTTGACACTGACAGTGACCTCCAAGAAAAAGGTGCTCAAGAAAGAGTATGTTGCTGCTGTTGCCACAAAGCCTGGAATGAAGGTGAAAGCTCCTGCTAAGAGGAAGCCTATGTCAAAAGTTAGAGCCTCCAGTCAAGAAACAACTGCTGAACCAAGTGGTGCAACAGAGAAGAAGAAGGAAAGAAATAGAGGGAGATGGTGCAAGCTAGTGATCCAATGGCTGAATTTGAAAAGCATTCATCTGATGAAGAAGAGGAGGAGGAAGAGCCAGTTGCACCTGCTGCAAAGACTCAAAAGCTCATGGGGGATGCCATAAAGGACTGGGGCTGCTCCATCTAAGCCCAAGTCAAACCCCAAGCCTCCAACTCAAGCTCAATCCTCCAAGTCTACTGCACCCAAGAGATCCACCAGAAACATCCCTGCTGCTGAGAACAACAAGGCCCCAGTGCCTGAGGTCCAAGAGGATGATGAGTCACTAGTACTCAGAAAATTGAAGCCCAAGATTCCAAATCACAGTGATGATCATCTAGTGGCTGAAAACATGAAGGAAAGGAAGGATGCATGTCTGAGATTATGGACACAGACTGATCCCTATGCTATCAGAAGGAGAACTGCTGTAGACTAGCGTTTCCACACCAAGGAATAGCAGGATTTCTATGAGACAGTCTTGTTGGATAAGAAGCCTATAGTCTGTGAGATGAAGTGCGTTGACTGGGAGTACATTGATGACAATGAGGACTACTTCCCAGGTGTACGTGAGAGTTTCAAGATGAATGAAGTGGACAAGTTTGTTGGTCAGAAATTGACCAAATGGAATGATGAAATGATAATGCAATTCTATTCAACTGCTCATTTTTATCTGGATGGAAAGATTGTCTGGATGACTAAAAGCACAAGGTATCAATCTGCAATCTCTGAATGGGCCAAGTTGATTAATGCCCCAAAGGAAGATGAGAATGACATTGATGTATATGCCAAGCCTAGGAAGGATCACAACTCCATGGCCAATATGTACAAGGAAATTCCTGATAAAGCCTTGGAGACTCACAAGCTTGGGTCAATATACTATCTGCTGTCAGGTCTGACTACCATCAACACCATCTTGAGGCACACTCTTTTGCCGAAGTAAGGAGATCATAGGATGATCCATGGTCACTCCATCAACTTGCTCCATATGTTTGATGTGCCACAGAAGTTCAAAGTGATGAGTTTGATAGTTGAAACAGTGAAGAGAACTGCAGCTGATCAGAAGAGATCATGTGGATATGCCCCTCATATATATATGTTGATCAACTCCAAGATAGGAACAGGGACATATCTTCTAGATAAAGAGCATCTTCCCCTGAGGCCAGAATTTGAGGACAATGAGATTGTCATGGATGCATCTCATCCAACATGTGCAGAAGCTCAGGAGGAGAGAGAGAGAGAGAGAGAGAGAGAGAGAGAGAGAGAGAGAGAGAGAGCAAAGGTTGCAAAAGTAGCAAAGGCAGCTAGTGCACCAGATGCTTCAATTGTGATGCTCAAGACCAAGCAAGATCAACTCAGTTATCTGCTTGAGGCTACTGTGAGGATTGAGAAGGGCTTGGACACCCTGGCTCAGAATCAAGAGAGTCTTGATAGGATCATTGAGACAAAATTCCAAGATCTAGATGTTAAGGTCACAGAGATCCAGGCCACTTTGGAGAAGCTCCAGGAAGAAGTTGAGGACAGGAATGACAGACCTACCACAAACACTTTTCAGCGAGTTCCAAGGGCACAAAGGTCTTCAGCAGTGCCAGTTGTCAGTGACACCAGGACTACACTTTCAACACCTACAGCAACTGCAACTATTGCACCTCCAGTTTCAACTCCTCCAGCTCCACAAATGTCAGCTGAAGTATTTGCAGACGGACTCCTCCCCACGCCATCTACACACACCGAAGCAACCAGACAGAAGACCCCTTCAGGACCTCCCGGAGATCGTGCCTAGAGTGCCGCATATCACTATGCATTTTCAAGCTTTTTGGTAACTTGTTGCCGAAGGGGGAGAAAGTGTATAGATCATTAGGCTTTGTGAGAGAGAGAGAGAGAGAGTTTGCCTTTTGTTGCCTCTCTTGCTACTTGATCGTTTGCTTGTTTGATTCATGCTACAATATTTGTGCTTGTTTGTGAGATACTCTTATGATCATGTGTTTGATCATACTATGCCTTAATGTGTGCTTGCATGATGATATCTATGATATTTGTGTATGATCAATCATGTTTACCCTTGGTGATGAGTGCATGTTATTTAACTCTTATCATTTTGAGCGCTCCACCAAGATGTATGTGACATGGAAGAGTGACCCATGATTCTAATCGATTGTGCATTTGCATTCAAAAGCAAATTTTAGATAATGCACAAATTTAGGGGGAGCTCTTGCTTATCACATACTTCTCAAAGCGACGATGTATTTAATTCATATAATCATTTTTCGAAGCTTTCATCTATATGTTGTCATCAATTACCAAAAAGGGGGAGATTGAAAGTGCAACTAATCCCCGGGTGGTTTTGGTAATTCATAACAACATATAGCTCATTGAACTAATAATCATTCAAGTTGATTATTTCAGAAAGTTCAATGATTGGCATGGAATGGACTGGAGATGTGGACCCCTCAAAATGCTAAGGAACAAGATTGGCAAAAGCTCAAGACTCTTCATTTTCATTTTAGTGATCCAAGATCACATCGAGTATATAGGAAAGCCAATACTATTAAAAGGGGATGAGGTGTTGCTTAATGGTCTACTTGCTCAAAGTGCTTAGTGATATTGCTCAAAAACCCTCAACCACTTTCCCACTCCAAATATTTCCAAAAGCGGAAGTCAAACTCGGCCCCACTGATTTGATCTATCCGGCACCATCGAGTTCAGTTTCCATAGCCACTGCCAGAAACCCTAGACAATTCGGTCACACCGATACGGATCTCGGTCTAACCGAGATAGCCCTGCAAACTCTCTATTTCCCTTTGTAACATTTCGGTCTTACCGAAATGAGCGATCGGTCCCACCGAGTTTGCTTGACAAACTCTCTGTTTCCCTTCGTAACATTTCGGCCTCACCAAAATGAGCAATCGGTCCCACCGAGTTTGCTTGACCAACTCTCCGTTTGATCTTTGCTGAAATCGGCTCACCGAGTTCAAGCAATGGGTCTCACCAAGATGAGGTTTTGCCCTAGCCCTAGCACATCGGTCACACCGAGTTGATCATGTCGGTCCCACCGATATTCCTAACGTTTCACATTTTGAACTAAATCAGTCTCATCGAGTTCTTCTATTCGGCCTGACCGAGCTAGGCCAAATGTGTGTAACAGTTGGACTTTGTGTGGAGGCTATATATACCCCTCCACCCCTTCTCCATTTAAGAGAGAGCCATCAGAACGTGCCTACACTTCCACTACTCATTTTTTGAGAGAGAACCACCTACTCATGTGTTGAGACCAAGACATTCCAATCCTACCACTAGAATCTTGATCTCTAGCCTTCCCCAAGTTGCTTTCCACTCAAATCTTCTTTATACCATATCCAAATCTGTGTGAGAGAGTTAAATGTTGGGGAGACTATCATTTGAAGCACAAGAGCAAGGAGTTCATCGTCAACACACCGTCCATTACCTTTTGGAGAGTGGTGTCTCCTAGATTGGTTAGGTGTCGCTTGGGAGCCTCCGACAAGATGTGGAGTTGAACCAAGAAGTTTGTAAGGGCAAGGAGATCGCCTACTTCATGAAGATCTACCCGAGTGAGGCAAGTCCTTCATGGGCGATGGCCATGGTGGGATAGACAAGGTTGCTTCTTCATGGATCCTTCGTGGGTGGAGCCCTCCGTGGACTCGCGCAACCATTACCCTTTGTGGGTTGAAGTCTCCATCAACGTGGATGTACGATAGCACCACCTACCAGAAGCACGCGAAAAACACCATGTCTACATTGCGTTTGCCTTCTCTAAACCCTTCCCTTTACCTTCATATGCAATGTTTTACTTTCTGCTGTTACACTCTTAGAATTGCATGTGTAGGTTGATTGCTTGACTTTTACTAGTTGCTAAAATCTGCCAACACTTAAAATTGGGAAAAGGCTAGATTTTTATTTGGTTAAGTAGTCTAATCACCCCCTCTAGACCTACTTTCGATCCTACAGAGATCCCTCCTCTCCACGTGCACGTGGTCCGGCACGGGCCAAACTGACCGCCCCTGGATGTTGCACTTGCCGTCCGACGCGACAACACGGCCGTGTGTTAGAGTTGTCGGTGGTGTCGACGAGGTGGCGGTGTGACATGGCATGGTGGTGGTGCTTGCTTCGGGCCAAGGATGGTGGTTGATGTTAGGTGCGACGACGCGTATGGATCCAGTCTCGGGTGGAGTGGGCAGTGGGCAAAGCAGGCTGCGAGTGGCCGCCCCAGCCATGGTTTTTGGCTAGTGGAGGTGACAGCATAGGAGTGGTGGTTCTGGTATTCATGGCGCCGCCGCCTGTCTAGGGCTCTGGCATGTTCCGGCTCTGCAATAGTCATGTTGGGGGCTCACAGTGGTGGCATGGGTCGTTGGAACGATCATTGTGGCTCTGGCATGGATGGTTTGCGTTTGACAGCGGAGTGCGAGTGGTGGTGGCATCCTCCCTTCTCCTGGGTCCGAACCAGCGTCACGTGGACTACAGGCGCACCGACGGTGGCTCTGCCTAGGGCTCACTCTTGGGACGGGCACTGGCAGATTTAGGATATGAAAATATGGGGTAACCATGAACAACATTCCAATGTCTAGAAAAAATTATTACACCACACCAAAATTAGTATGATGGACAAACATTGCACTAGTAAAATAGAATTTGTAATTTGTTTGTGGTGGCCACCCCACCCTTAGATCTGCCAATGGGATGAGTCAAGGTTGTCACCCCGAGTAGGTGAGGTTGGGATCGGCCCAGGCGGTGCTCGCCGGTGGTGAGGTGCCTCTCCCCGCGGCAGTGGTTGGTGGTGGTGGCTGATAGCTAGTACGGGAAATTGCAGTACCCTTAGTAGGGTGGTGATGGTGTCCTAGACTAGGGGGTACTAACCTAGTCAGCCCATGCTCCTCGGGCTGGGCTAGTGGGCCCTCATTCTCCTCAAGATGGACTCCAGAAGCCACACGCTGGGGGCGTGATCAAGATTACATCTACCGAAGACTTGTTGTATACTCCAAGACTTCTCCTGCCGCCTCCACACCAAGATACCGACCCTGTAACCCTAGATGCCCAACCTGGCGTGTATATAACCCAAGGGTTTAGCCCATAGGGAGGACTTCAACACAATCTCATTCACCTAGCCCTAGAGTCAGAACACATCTCGAGGTAGATCAACTTTGTATTCGATACATCTCCATCAATATAAACAAGAGCAGGACATAGGGTTTTACCTCCATCAAGAGGGCCCGAACCTGAGTAAATATCATCTCCCTGTTCCTGTTACTCTCAGTCCAAGATCCACAGCTCGGGACCCCTACCCTGAGGTCTGACCGACAATGGTGCTTTCATTGAGAGTTTTTCTATGATATCGACAAAGGGCCGATGGCTCATCTGCAGGTCAACTGCGATACCGGATGCAGGGATGTGTACGCCCCCGACCAACTTTTTGTGTTCGGCAGCATGATTTTCTATGCCGACTCGAAGGGCCATCTGGCCGCCGTCGAAAATTACGCCCCCAATCAGGTTGTAACTTTCAGAGGGATGGATTACACCGCGGATTACCATGACGAGCTTGTCCTGTCGGGCTGGACGCTTGGCCGGATTCAGGGCTTGACGAGCATCACAAGCTCGACTTCGGAACCGACCTCCCTTGAGTATGATGCATCAGGCCTTCCAACACCAGGAGGCACGGAGGGCTACCCCCACCTCGGACAGCTCCATCAGAACACCTAGCTCTGACTTAAATTAGGGCTCGGCTTCAAATTCGGTATCAAGCTTAGAGACGATCTTGATCACGGATCTAGAATCCACTCTAGCGGTGCGGCCGAGGATGCATTGACCGTTCCATCGATGCCACTTTGATTTAACCCAGCCTACGATCAGGCCATGAATCCCGAGGAGCTATCTCACCTCAATGAGATGCTTGACCGAATCCAGAGCTTGTGTATCTCGGACAGCATAACCTCGGTTTATGACCGAATCGGATGTAAAGCCGACGACCGGGAAATTTATGTCCCACCCACCACCCACTTAGTCGCCACGATTGATGATTTAACCGACTTTGTCGGTGTACAAAAGTATGGATACTTCTGTACCCCTTACTTGTGCACGGGCAGTCGCAGCCACACCAGCGGCAAGGCTTGGCGAGGCATAAGAAGATAAAACACGAAGACTGCCGAGACAGATACTCGAAGCACAAGGAGCAGAGGGCGAGCTGGACCACACCTGGCAACACCCTTGCCGGGATGACTTGCACAGCGCCAGCAAGCCCATCACCCTTGGGGCTGAGAGCTCTGACACCATTGACAAGACCAAGATCTGAGAACGCATACTTGGTAGCATGCAGATCCTCATAAAGATTGACAGCCCATGGGTCCACGTGGGACCAGAAGACGAAGACCCCCGGCAAGACTCTTGCCGAGGACGACTCCAAGTCCCCAGGCAAGCCTTGCCGAGGATGATCGCTGGGCCGCGGCCAGACCCGCGCCCGGCAAGGGTTCGCCACCTCACCACCACTCCAGTGCAATGATCGGCGTGTCAACTAAGTAAATGCCTGCGTGGGGGCATGCAGATCTTCGTGGAAGATTTACCATTGTGCCAACGCAGAAGCTAGTTAGCCAGCATGGCGCCGCATGCCTCGTTAGCCTGAACGTGTGTCGAAGCCAGGAGGAGCGGCGAAGGACGGGATGGCTTCTATTGCCGTCCCCGATAAAGGAAGAGGGCATGTAGGCAACGCATTAAATGCGTTTGTCCTATGGTGCCGAGTGATAAGCTCGTACACTGTAGCCTGCCACCTCCTGTGTGCCACTATGGCAACCCCTTTACGTATAAAAGGAGGCCCAAGGCATATAGAGAGAGGATTCAGACTTTTGGACCGTGCTCGCACTGTAGCTAGTTAAAAAGCTCAAGAACACATATATCCAGACAAGCAGGACTAGGGTATTACGCATCTTTTTGGCCCGAACCTCGATAAATCCCCTGTGTGCTGACTACTAGACCTACTCTTCGTGCAGCTAATCCCCCGTTGAACATAGAAGGGATCCTTGTGACCCCATAGGTGTTCGTTCCCCCGACAACGTGCTAGACTATAACGAGGCCACAAACATGGATGAAGATGTCGACGGCCTTGCAGAGACGACCTCGCCGCAAACTAACACCGGCAAGTGGACCGCAACATCTACTTACGATGTCTACATGGTCAATACTCCCAACTCCCCTCCAAGACGTCGGCGTAGACGCAGAAGGGGCAACACAGGGGACACCACCGGGAATAACGCCATTGCCGACAACTGCACGGTAATAGCTGACGACGTCGGCAATCCCGAGGAGGACATTCAAGCCTCCCCAGAGCGACGTGTCATCCCCAGACAAATCCCCGGGGAAGAGGACCTCGACGACCTCTTTGAATGGGCCGATGACAACTACATGCCTGAATCCGAGGAGGACAAGAGCCTCGGCACCGAGGACTATATAGCCCCTGAAGACCCCATCGCCCAAGAGCGTTTCCGACGGCGCCTCGTCGCCACCGCTCGTAGCATGAAGCGGAAGCAGCAACAGCTATAGGCTAACGAGGACGTTTTGAATAACAAATGGGTCAAAGTACTCTCGACTGAGCAGGATCTCAAGGAACGACACCATAGTGCGCCTAAGTCTTACCCGCGCACATGTTTGTTGCCCGAATTCGATGAAGAACTAACGAACGACATGCTTTTAACACACGGACATCCAGACCAACCTGACCGACCCCCTAGAGGGTGGGATCCAACACGGGGAAATTTCTGCACTCAAATGGCACCACGCCATCATGGCAAGGACCCTGTAGACTACTTAGACCCTCATGATGCTTGACATGACATCGAGGCAAACTAAGCGCCTCCTCAGTCCATTTACGGATCAAGAGGACGCACGCGATTTGGGCCTGATGGCTATGATGCCTGGTTAGACAGGAACGGTCGAGCTCGGGATCAAGCCTACACAAGGCTCCCCCCGACCTCCGACGTGATACTACTTGGTTCGAAGGTCTAGCCCACCTAATTTGTTTTAAATATAGGGTTATGGAACACTAGTTCCCAAAAGGGTTTAAACCCATCAATATAGAATCATATGATGGCACAACGGACCCAACCATGTGGATCAAAGACTTTCTTCTTCATATACACATTGCTAACAAAGATGACCTCCATGCCATCAAATACTAGCCGCTCAAATTAAAGGGGCCGGTGAGGCATTGGGTCAATAGCCTACCTCCTCGTTCTATATGTCGGCAGTTGAGAAGCCCTCGAGGATGCATTTCGGGCAAATTTCCAGGGGACTTACCAACGCCGATGACCTCAGTCGTGTCACTCAGCAGCCCGGCAAACCAACGCGGAAATTTTTGAACCGGTTCCTCACTGAAAAGAACCAAATCATAGATTGTTCCAACGCCGAGGCCATTGTCGCATTCAAGAATAACATCCGAGATGAATGGCTTGCCCGCCAGCTCGGTCAGGATAAGCCGAGGACCATGGCAGCCCTTACCTCGCTAATGACCAGCTTTTGCACGGGGGAGAGGATGGCTGGCTCGCCTGTAGCACCCATAATGGCGAGGCAAGCACCTCGAAGATGCGCGATGCCAATCGAAAGCCTCGACGTAAAACCAAACAAACGCAGGCATAAAAATGGCTGGAGCGACATAGAGGATGCCACAGTCAATGCAGGGTTGACCGGACCTAGATCCGGACAAAAAGGAAAACCCTTTGGAACACGGATGGACCTAGACAGCTAGACAAGATCCTGGATCGACCGTGCCAAATCCATGGCACTCCGGACAAACCAGCAACCCACACTAACAAGAACTGTTGGGTTTTCAAACAAGCTGGCAAGGTGGCGACGGAGGGTCAAGGTAAAACCCAAAATCACAGTGAAAACGAGGATGAACCTCGGCGGCCCAACAATGGAGGCCAAAATAAGTTTCCTAATGAGGTAACAGAAGTAAATATGATTTATGTTACCCACATCCCTAAAAGGGAGAGGAAGCATGTACTTTGGGACGTCTATGTGTTAGAGCCAGTGTCCCCGAAGTACAATCCGTGGCCGGCTTGCCCGATCACATTCGACAAACATGACCATCCAACCAACATCCGGCATGGTGGATCGGCCGCACTTGTCCTGGACCCAATCGTCGATGGTTTCCATCTGACACGTGTCCTTATGGATGGAGGAAGCAACCTCAACTTAATCTACGAGGACACGGTTAGGAAGATGGGCACTGACTCATCTCGGATCAAGCCAAGCAGCATCACCTTTAAAGGTGTCATACCAGGCGTTGAGGCCTGCTGTACCAGAACTGTGATGCTGGAGGTAGTCTTCGGGTCACCTGAAAACTTCAGGAGCGAGGAGTTAATCTTTGACATCATCCCTTTCTGAAGCGGATACCACGCACTCCTAGGACGCACCGCATTTGCTCGCTTTAACGCAGTCCCGCATTATGCTTACCTCAAGCTTAAAATGCCTGGACCGAATGGTGTTATCACAGTTAATGGTAACATGGAGCGCTCTCTCCGGATGGAGGAGCAGACTACGGCCTTCACAGCCGAGGTACATTCATCCGAAGAGGCAACCCTTGCGGTAAACGAACAACCAACTCATCGAAGCACACACGGGCTACACAGTTCGACCTCATACATGCACCCCACACCCTAAATAGGGGTATGTGCTCCTTGAGCGCTCCCCCTGGAAGGTAAACTCCGTCCCCAGGGTGCACAATTTCGCACTAAAGATTCCTTGGGCCACCGAGGAGCCAAACCAATGGAAACGTCAGATAGGCTAGACCGAACGACCGAGCCTTGAGCTTTCACATCAGCAAGGTTTTGTCAAAGAGGTAGCCAGGAAAAGTATATTCATGTGGCTTCAACCACATAGTGGACATCTGTAGACCTCTTCAAAGGACTCAGCCAGCAAACGCATCAAGCACGTGCATGGCCGAGGTTGCATACAATTCATATTACTCTTCGCCATCAACAAAGACGAGGTGATCAACAACATGGAAACGCAGATGTGCGGCAGGAAGTGGCCCGGGCTTATAAACCCGATGACAAGATCGGCCCTTCTTTTATTTGCTTCTTTATTACCATTAATCGCATTGTATTTTTCTTTAGTTCCTCTCGTGAGTGCTCGGCATGTAAAGCTTGACCTTATAAAAAAAGAAATCGTACCCTTTAAGGTCCTTAATGCATTTTTGTACAAACACTGCCTGTGAGCTACAAGAACGTCTTTAAGATACAACTGCTAAAAGGGTTTTATTTCCCTGCCCTAAAATACAAGTTTGAAGTACTCGGCGTCTCGGATGTTGCATTATATGCATTAGTTGCGAACCTAGATTTTGGTCAATAGTTGGGTTGCCCGGCTCCTATCACTAAAAAAACAATTCTGTGATGATACGTGTTTGTCACAGTAGGTCATGTTTTCTGTCATGCATGTACATCCATGACGATATTATGATATAATCAAGATAGTCATACATGTGCTGTCGTAGAAGTGTTCCATGACAATACTAAAATTATCATCACGGAAGTGTCCACTTCCATGACGATAAATGCCGTGTCATGGAAGTGTTTTCGTCAACGGTAACCGACACGTGGCATCCACCATAACGGGGCTCCATTAAGCTACCGGGTCCGGTTTTGGATCCGATAACCTGTTAACAGGAACGACAAATGGCGATTTTCCACGTGTAAAATTCTCATTGATCGAAGGAAACACGTGTTAGCTCCTGGTTGGGACAGATGTCATCCAGCGAATGGACGGGATGAGCCTATGATACGTTGACACGTTGCTCGGCCCAACAGCGGCCCATTTAGGTTAAAAGGTCGGCCCGTTTGACTTGGTCAAAAGGTAGTGGGTCGGCCCACTGAAAGCCTGTTCATGACCTGGTCGCATATAGCCCATTTACAGCCCGCTAACTCATGACCCGTTATGGCCTATCCGAATTAGGCCCAACAACATCATGTGGGCTGTCCGATATGATTCCAACCCGTTGTGACTTCCAGCCCATGTATGGCCCATGACGTCTTTCAGCCCATATGAGGCCCTTTGTAACTCTGGGCCCTTTAGCGGCCCATGGTGAAACTGGCCCACAATGAACAGTATATCACTTTATACCCATTAACGGCCCATTATCCAGTTGGGCCATTTCCAGCCCATGTTATCTTTCAGCCTCATAAGGGCCCATTTATTCTCGGGCTCATTTTCAGCCCTTGACTACTTACTGTCCATTACTGGCATGTTCCACTGATGGGCCAAATTCAGCCCATAGCTATAGTCGGCCCGTTTGTGGCATATTAATCCATTGGGCCATTTTCTTAGCGTCATCTAATACGGCCCATTAATGACCCGTTATGTATGTATATAGAATTAAGCCTGTTATACATACTGGCCTATTAACAGACCATTATGGTCGGTCCCATAAACTGGCGATTCCCCTTTTAGCCCGTTTATGGCCCATATTGCAGTATGTTATTCGTCCATGAATAGTACGACCCATGTTTTGCCAATCAATCATACCGCCCGTAGAAGGCCCATTTATTCTCCGGCACCTAGAAGGCTCATGGATCCTATGGCCTGTAGGAGGCCCATGGATCCTACAGCCCGTAGGAGGCTGATAGTACTACATCAGGTAGCAGGACCATCATTACAATATTGTGGACATTAAGAAACAACGGAAAGAGAATTACAGTGACTACAAGCAAACAAATAAACAAGACAATATGGAAATAAATAAGCAAACAACTTACGCTAGGCTATTATGGATATTACAAATATTACATCCATTGGGCATCAAAATTCGCCATGAGTGCAAATATGGTGAACAAAGCAGCATATTACATACATTGGGCATCTAAATTGGCCACCAGTGCAAATAAACACAGCGGCAAAACAAGTCCAAAACTGAAACCACTTTAGAAGAGCTCAAGAAATGGTACCATGGGTACCCACCATGCTAGCAAGAAGCTTAGCAAAGCTTATTAGCTTTCTCTTGTTTGCTGCTAAAGTCCTCCAACACTTGTTGTTGCACCAGAAAGTATGCATCTGAATTCTACAGGGACTTCCTCATTCCTTTGGCTTCTTGTCACAGCACGGGTGACTGATTCTTTTTAGCTTGTAGCTGAGACTCAAGAAGCCGAAGTGATTCAGGCAGCGAGTTCGAAAAGCTTGTGCCGGCGGTAGTGGCAAGTAACTCGAACACTACATCAAGGCAGGACTTTGGGGTTGTCTCACCATCTACAAGATAGTTTTTTATCAGCTTTCTTGGTGACCAATAGGGTTGTCTCACTATCTTGAACCTTATCTGCATTACTTTCTCTACCGTTGCAGAATGGGGTGCTCTTCTCCAATATTCTGTCGGCATTCTACAAGAGAAACAAGCAGACACACCACATGTTTAGCATGTAGTATATGAAACTCATTTTGGTAAACCATTTCAGTATTAAGGTGGATAGGATAACAACATGAAACAAACATATATCTATGTACTATAGTCACTATATTGTCTATATCATTCTAGTTTATGTTGCCAAATCAAGATAGAGACACAGTTCAAATCATATCCATTTAAGACAAAGCAACATAGACAGAATATAAGTGTGGGAAACTACACAACACTAACAACACTTGTAATGTGCACAACATGAGAACATAACTGCTTATACAATTGAAATTGAAATAAACATAGAGCAAGAAGTTAGAACAACAATCCCGTTAAAGAAATAGGTTTAAGACATACCCGTTGCGCCAATGGAGTTTCAATTGCATCCTTCAAATTTGAAATTAGTTGGTATGAGTAAATACAGTTATGCAAGAGCAAAGGAGTATGAACCATAGCTACAGAACCTGACCTGAGAACAATTCTTCTTCTACTTTAAGTGTTGAGTTGGGGTTCGGAGTGGTGGTCCTCGTGCTTTGGGCACTGCAGTTGCCTTACTAACTGCTCGTGTTTGGGTGCTCTGTGGTGGAGACGGTGCTGTGTCAACTGGAACTGGGTTACTATCTGTTTGGGTTGGGGTTAGAACGGGTGTAGCTGGTTCTCCGTCCTACTAGGTAGGGGTACAATCTGCGAGAGTCCTGGTTATGTGTGGTGGGGCTGGTTCTTGGGCATGTACAACCGTGGTTCTATCTGCATCGACGGGTAGCACTATCTTTTCTGAACACCGTGTTTTTACTCCCATATATACTGCCATCACCCCGTCCAATTCAAATGGTTGTTAAACAAGAAAATAATTGAATGTACAGACATTGTATGATAGGCAGGTGAAATGGATAGTGGGGAATAAAAGCGGGCATGAAATAATTCACATTTATGTTGTCTAACCAAACAGGATAACATGACATAATTTCACATATATGATGGCGAACTAAACAGGATAGCATGACACAATTTCACATATATGATGGCTAACTAAATAGGATAGAATGACCTAATTCAAAATATGATGACTACGTAAACATGATGACATGATATAACTATGATGTGTCTATTAAAGTGCTTGGCATGCCATAATTCACATAGATGCCATCGATGGAAACATGATGGCATGATATAATTCATGGATAGAATGACTTAATTCAAAATATGATGACTATGTAAACAGGATGCGATGATATAACTATATTATGTCCTTAGAAAATGGGTTGGCATGCCATTTTCAGATAAATGTTGTCTATGTAAACATCATGGCATGATATAATTCAAATATATGATGTATATACTAAGCAAGTAAGAAGATGGCAATCGCATATATGATGTCTAAACTAAGTAGATGGCATTCAATATTGTGTATATGATGTAAAAACTAAGCACTGCAAGGCAACATATGCATGACTTGAGTAATATAACCCTTCCAAGTTTGAGCATACACCTCAGGGAGAAAATAGGACTGGTCATCTGTCTTTGAATCCTCCTCCGAGGAGCTATCTATTGTTGGGGAACACGGTAATTTCAAAAATTTCCCTACGATCATGCAAGATCTATCTATGTGATGCATAGCAATGAGAGGGGTAGTGTATCTTCATACCCTTGAAGATCGCTAAGCGGAAGCGTTTATGAACGCGGTTGATGTAGTCGTACACCTTCACGATCCACCCCGATCAAGTATCGAACGTACGACACCTCCGCATTTAGCACACGTTCAGCTCGATGACATCCTCGCCTTCTTGATCCAGTAAGATGGGCGAAGTAGTAGATGAGTTCCGGCAGCACGACGGCATTGGTGAAGAACAATCTCTGCAGGGCTTCGCCTAAGCACTACGGAAACTATGACGGAGGATAAACTAGAGGGGACGGGGTTGCCGGCACACGACTTGGTGTTTCTTGATGTGTCTTTGGTGCTAGCCCTACCCCTCTATTTATATGTTGAGCCTTGGGGTCAAAACTTGGAGTAAAAGCCTCCACAAAGTCGGTTTCGCCCGAAAGGCAAGAGTCCTTCTCGGACTCCAGGGCCAGACGCCAGGGTTCCCGATGTCTGGACCTAGACGCCAGGGACCCTGGCGTCTGGCCCTTGGACTCCACAAAACTTCTTTTTGCGCTTTTCGAAAACCTTGTGAGCTTTCCCCTTTGGCCCAAATAAAGTGTTCTCGTACCCAAACATTTCGAGAAACATCCGGAACCCCTTCCGGTGAATTCCGGAACCCTTCCGGAGACCAAACACCATTATCCCATATATCAATCTTTATCTCCGGACCATTCCGAAGTTCCTCGTCATGTCCATGATCATATCCGGGACTCCGAACAACATTCGGTCACCAACATACATAACTCATATAATACTATATCGTCAACGAACGTTAAGCGTGCGGACCCTACGGGTTCGAGAACTATGTAGACATGACCGAGACACCTCTTTGGTCAATAACCTATAGCGGAACCTGGATGCCCATATTGGCTCCTATATATTCTATGAAGATCTTTATCGGTCGAACTGCATAACAACATACATTGTTCCCTTTGTCATCGGTATGTTACTTGCCCCAGATTCGATTGTCGGTATCTCAATACCTAGTTCAATCTCGTTACGAGCAAGTCTCTTTACTCGTTCCGTAATGCATCATCTCGTAACTAACTCATTAGTCACATTGCTTGCAAGGCTTATAGTGATGTGCGTTACCGAGAGGGCCCAGAGATACCTCTACGACAATCGGAGTGACAAATCCTAATCTCGATCTATGCCAACTCAACAATTACCATCGGAGACACCTGTAGAGCAGCTTTATAATCACCCAGTTACGTTGTGACGTTTGGTAGCACACAAAGTGTTCCTTCGGTATTCGGGAGTTGCATAATCTCATAGTCACAGGAACATGTATAAGTCATGAAGAAAGCAATAGCAATATACTAAACGATCAAGTGCTAAGCTAACGGAATGGGTCAAGTCAATCACATAATTCTCCAATGATGTTACCCCGTTAATCAAATGACAACTCATGCCTATGGCTAGGAAACATAACTATCTTTGATTCAACGAGCTAGTCAAGTAGAGGCATACTAGTGACACTCTGTTTGTCTATGTATCCACACATGTACTAAGTTTCCGGTTAATACAATTCTAGCATGAATAATAAAAATTTATCATGAAATAAGGAAATAAATAACTTTATTATTGTCTCTAGGGCATATTTCCTTCATCTGTAACCAGCAAGATATCTGCTTCAACGGGTAGCATTGTCTGCTCTTAAGACCTTGTTTTCACTCCAGATTTTTCCATCACCGATCAAATGCATGATGCACAGGAAGAGTAGTTGAATATGCAAACATTGTCGACAAATGGAATATGTAATACAAAAAAGATGGCATGCTATAATTCACATATATTGCTTGGCTAAACAGCATGGCATTGCACAATTCACATATATAATGTCGTGCCACAAGATAGCATTGCATAATTCACATATATAATGTCTTGCAACAAGATGGCATTGCATAATTCACATATATGGTAATTAGACACTAAACAGGTGGCATTCACACAAAGCATGTCTAAACTACGCAAATGACATAGCAATGCAAGACATCATATGCACGATATGAGCAATATAACCCTGCCAAGTT
>NC_041389.1:156433711-156470983 GCF_002162155.2 Triticum dicoccoides
CTGGTCATCTGTCTTTGAATCCTCCTCTAAGGAGCAATCCGTAACCAGCAAGATATGCGCTTCATCAGATAGCATTGTCTGCTTTGAAGACCTTGTTTTCACTGCATATTTTTCCATGACTGTGTCAAATGGCTGATGCACAGGAAGAGTAGTTGAATGTACTAACATTGTTGATAAATGTAATATGTAATGAAAAAAAGGATGTCATGATATAATTCACATATAAGATGACTGGCTAAGCAGGATGGCATTGCAAAATTCACATATATGATGCATGGCTAAACAAGATGGCATTGCATAATTCACATATATGATATAGAAACTAAACATATGTCATTCACACAAAGCATTATTAAACTAAGCAGGTGAAATATTTGAAATGTATAAAGTAAGCAATGCAAGGCGCCATATGCATGATATGACCAACATCAGCATGGCAAGTTAGAGCAAAGACCTCAGGGGGTAAATAGGAGTGGTCTGCTCCCTCTGAATCCTCATCTGAACAATTATCTTCCTCTTGATTATGGTATGGAATGGGGGAGGGGGGTTGCTTTTGTGACCACCATGGAGCAACATCTGCGTGAAATTTTATTGCCATGCAAGGCTCGTCTCTTTTACTCTACATGTTCAGTACCATTGTGTACAATAACTGACATGCATAGGAATAAAACATAGTGAGATCATGTAAGGAGTGCATGCAGAAATCCAGAGTGATGGTAGCAACTTGTGGATAGACCCAAAACCAATGATAGCAGGCAGATAATAGCTTAAGTTAAAAAATACAGATAATGGCTCCTTTACTGTTTATTTCCCACCCAACATGAAACTCATAGTAGACACCCGAGATTAACCAGATAGTAGATAGATACTATTGATTGCTGCCCCAATATGTACCCCACAACCATTTAAAAACTCAAGTTTGAGCATTAGTTTGGACCTAACTTGGAGTCTAAGAGGTGAACAGGACGATAAAGTAGCATGTAATATTAAGCGATGCATGACGTAAGCAAACACTAAAGAGTGCGGCCTCTCTTACAAACCTGTGTAGTCCTCAAGGTCATCTGCTCAGTTGATGATGGTAATGCAGTTGTCGTGGCTGCCGGCAGCGGGGAAGAAGATCTAAGGCGGCGAAAGACAGTCTGGAGGGTGGATCCCTGTTGTGGTGGACCCTTTCGTCATTGGAGTAGCTGAGTATGGGGTGTACAACGACGTGACAGGAGCGGGACAAACCACACAAGGTTTTCTTTGACACATATCTGTAATAGAAGTAATTCTGTAAGAGTTCATATGAATTGGAGGATTCTAACAACGCAGGGATATGAGATACATAGGAATAGGATAGGAATGCACATGCAAAACAGAGAATTAAAAAACACAGGATTTCTACCAATCTGGGTGTTTGGTTCACAGGAATTGGAAGATCACAGGAATGCAAAGAAGCATGGTCAAATTAAGTCAAACCACAAGAAAATGTACAATTATAATGCTATTATGCTACTATCACTTAGTATTGTGCTTCACGAACAGGAATTTGAAAAGGAGGGCCAAGTGGATATTAAAATTCCTACGGTTTTTCTTTTAAAGAGACACTAAAGGAACAAATCCTATAGTTTTCCTTTGCTCCATTCCTTTGAACCAAATGCATGATGAATAGTAGTACCATAGGAAACTTTCCAATTCCTGTGTTTTTCCTTCACTTTTCCTTTCAACCACTGGCGATTCTAGTAGGAAGGCTTGTATAGGCAACAGCCTACTGTTAGACCAAGAGTATATCGACCAGAGGGGGTGAATGGGAGATTAAAAAATTCTTTCGAATGTTTTGAACTGATCCCAAACACAGCAGCGGAAATAAGGTACGGAAGAAAAGAACTTAATCAAACTTGATATCGAGGATCATTTCTATCAAGGTAGTGAGCAACTATAAAACGAGCATAGGCTACCACGGGTTTGATAATATCTATGGTAATAAAGTCTGCTACTAGATACAGACACATGAGAGAAGACGAGGTACGAACAACGAAGAGAAATCATGAGACATAACGAGGATGAGGCAGAGGAAAGCAACACAGAGAAAAAAACACCAGTCTAAATATGATCAGAGAGAAGAATTATATATATATATATATAGGACAAATTTTTCCTACTATCGGGTGTAGTTACTCCCATTTTTGTCTCGTATGTTCTAGGTAGTATCTATCATATCTGAGTGTATGTACGTGTAGTATGTAGTATATATACTATTTTTTAGGTAGTATATATCATATTTTGAACATACTCCTTTTTATGTACAAATATGTACGTATTTCATAAATATGATAAAAACATGGGCTCATTTGCAATTTTTTGTCTTCTAGGGTGCCCCTGCCTCCGTATATAAAGGAGGAGAGGGGGAGGCCGGCCGGCCCCTGTAGGGCGCGCCAAGAGAGAGGAGTCCTACTAGGACTCCCAGTCCTAGTAGGATTCCACTTGGTGGAAGGGGGAAGAAGGAAGGAGAGAGAGGGAGAAGGAAAGGGGGGAGCCGCCCCCTTCCCCTAGTCAAATTCGGACTGCCAAGGGGGGGGGCAGCCCCTTGCGGCCCTCCTCTCTCTCCACTAAGGCCCATGAAGGCCCATTACTTCCCCCTGGGGTTCCGATAACCCTCTGACACTCCGATAGTTACCCGGTACCTCTCGGAAATCATCCGGTGTCTGAATAACATCGTCCAATATATCATTCTTTACGTCTCGACCATTTCGAGACTCCTCATCATGTCTATGATCTCATCCAGGACTCCGAACAAACTTTGGTCATCAAATCACATAACTCATAATAGAAATCGTCATCAAACATTAAGCGTGCGGACCCTACGGGTTCGAGAACTATGCAGACATGACCGAGATATATCTCTAGTCAATAACCAATAGCGGAACCTTGATTCTCATATTGGCTCCTACATATATTCTACGAAGATGTTTATCGGTCAAACCGCATAACAACATACGTTGTTCCCTTTATCATCGGTATGTTACTTGCCCGAGATTCGATCGTCGGTATCATCATACCTAGTTCAATCTCGTTACCGGCAAGTCTCTTTACTCATTCTGTAATGCATTATCCCGCAACTAACTCATTAGTCACATTGCTTGCAAGGCTTATAGTGATGTGCATTATCGAGAGGGCCCAGAGATACCTCTCTGATACACTGAGTGACAAATCCCAACCTTGATCTATGGCAACCCAAGAAACACCTTCGGAGACACTTGTAGAGCATCTTTATAATCAACCAGTTATGTTGTGACGTTTGATAGCACACAAGGTGTTCCTCTGGTGTTCGGGAGTTGCATAATCTCATAGTATGAGGAACATGTATAAGTCATGAAGAAAGCAATAGCAATAAAACTAAACGATCATAATGCTAAGCTAACGGATGGGTCTTGTCCATCACATTTGTCGGCGTTCTGGGAACGGTGGTCCCCAGACTTGCCTGCATGCGGCCCGCGGCGTGGCTCCACCAGTGGCCCAGTACGGACCGTCTTTGTCAACCAACGCTCAAGACCCTCGCGAGGGACCAAGCCTCGCGGGGCGGATGACATAAGGCCTCCTCAGGAGCGGCCTCACCAGGCAGGCTCGTGAGGGGGCGGAGAGATCAAGGCAAGGGGTACCTCGTGAGGTTCCTGTGATGCAAGCCATGACGACCAAGGCCAGGCGGGCGCCAGCGCGCGCAGTGTCCTTGTTTCCCCTTTGGTGCTAAGGGGGCAAGCGCAGGCGCGGAGTACCGAGGCATCAGGCAAAGGTTTCCATATGGGTGCAATAATACCAAGACCAGCAGGACGGCAGGACAGAGGTCATCGTGGAGCCCAAGATGGCGTCACCACCAGCGCCTTTGACAGGCGAAGACCACCTTTAGTCAGGATAGCTTGTACTAGCTGTCCCCTTTCAAATTGGCCGTTGTTGGATCCCTTCCCGCTCAATATTTGGGGAGAGGACCAGGGCCTCTATATATAGGACCTAGCCACCACCATAGAGGGGATGAGATCGATTCCTCCCCGAGTAACCCACCAAGCACAAGAACACCTCTCCTGAGGAGGCTGTTCTTCCCTTGTACTGTCCATCATCAGCCCAAGAGGCAATCCACCACCACCACACAAGAGTAGGGTATTACACCACAATGGTGGCCCAAACCTGTATAAATCTTGCGTCTCTTGTGTTATGAGTTCATCGAGCTAAGGTTAGAGATCGCGGCGAGGCTGAGAGCGAGATTCGGTAGCGGGAAATCTTCGTGTGCACCCCAGTGTTCGAACCTCAAGGGTTTTGCCGGAACCCTAAATCCGACATTTGGCGTGCCAGGTAGGGGTGCGCCGAAGCTTTCCTTCCATCAGCCCGTACTCCGCCAACACCGCGCTTCACCCTCATGGCGGACATCGCGCCTCCGGCTCCTGCGACCGGTGCCAGTGCCGGGGCCAGGGGCTCCAAGCCTTGGCCCCTGCCTTACAGCGGGTGCAGTGGCCGCCCAAGTTCAAGCCAGAGATGCCGCCGCGCTACGACGATGCGATAGACCCAACGGTTTTCCTGCTGGCGTACGAGGAGGCCATCCTCAAGGCCAGGGGCGGCGACAAAGTCATGGCCAACTGGTTCCCCATGGCCCTCACGGGTGTGCCACGCGCATGGTTGCTCGACCTGCCGACATCTTCTGTGGCCACCTGGGAGGAGCTGCGCGACCTCTTCCTCGCCCACTATGCGGCGCCGGCGCTCCCGGTCTTCGCAGCTCTCCTGGGCGGCTCGCAAGCGCCACCCTCAGACCGCCACGCCAAGTCGTTCTTTCGCTAGATAAGCACCACCCTCGCGCGGCAAGGAGCTCCCCCGGGTTGGATGGCGCCCAAGGACGACCTGACCTTCGACTCGGAAGATCACCCGGTCACCACCGCCCACTCGGGTGTGCCCCCGATGCTCTGCACGCCCACCATCTGCCAAGTGACCATCACCAAAACCCTCATCGACGGTGGTGCCGGCCTCATCGTGCTCTTGGTGGAGGCCTTTAGCCTCCTCCACGTACTGCTGGAGCGGCTCCGACCCAGCAAGCCCTTCTCAGGCGTCGGAGGCGGTTCCTCCAATTCCCTGGGGCAGATCCGCCATCCCTTGACCTTTGGCACCCGCAACAACTATCGAACGGAGCTAGTCGTCTTCAACATTGCTCACATTGGCCTCCCGTACAACGCCATCCTCGGATACCCTTCCCTGGCTCAGTTCATGGCAGCAACCCATCTGGCCTACAACCTCATGAAGATGCCCGGAAGCAAGAGCGTCCTCACCATAGCTGGAGATACCAAGGAGGCTCTTATGGCCCTCAAGCTTGCACTCAAGGCTGTCGCGGCGGCGCAGCCCGCCGACGCGGATGCCTCCAAAGCTAAGGAAGCCGCACCGACCAAAAAAGAGCAGTTGTTCACTTAGGATAAGACGGAGACCAAGCAGGTGCCAGTTGAGGAAGACGGGTCCTCGGGAGCCACCTTCACCATAGGCGCCGACCTCGACCCCGACCAAGAGAAGGCATTGGTGAGATTCTTGCGCTCGAACAAGGAGGTGTTCGCGTGGGAACCCAAGCAGCTAGTGGGGATCCCAAGGGAGGTGATTGAGCATCACCTGAATGTGTGCCCCAATGTACGCCCTGTAAAGCAGAAGGCGAGGCGGCAGTCCACGGAGAAGCAGGCCTTCATTGTCCAAGAAACATGCAAGATGGAGGCAGCGGGTGTTATTCATGAGGTTCGCTATCTCGAATGGCCGGCGAACCCCGTTGTCGTGCCGAAAAAGGGGGGAAGGAGTGCATGTGCGTCGACTTCACCAACCTCAACAAGGACTGCCCCCAAGATCCGTTCCCGCTTCCCCGCATCGACCAGATCGCCGACTCCACCACCGAGTGCGACCTGCTGTGTTTCCTGGATGCGTTTTTGGGTTATCACTAGATCAAGATGGTGGTGGAAGACGTGGAGAAGACAGCCTTCCTGACCCCATGTGGGGTATACTGTTACACTTGCAGGCCGTTTGGGTTGCGCAACGCAGGCGTGACCTGCCAACGTCTGATGCACATTGCCTTCGGCCGGCAGCTCAGGAGAAAGGCTTACGTCGATGACATTGTGGTGAAATCTCGGGAGGCAAGGACCTTGATCCAGGACTTGGAGGAGACCTTTGCGAGCCTCCGCCAGGGAATAGGGGAAAGAGCTGCTGGCCGACATACATGGCGGAGATTGCGGTCACCACTCGTCGTCACGGACCCTCGTTGGCAAGGCATTTCACAATGGATTCTACTGGCCTAGAGCACTCAACGACGCGACCGAGTTGGTGAAGTCTAGCGAGGCCTGCCAATTCCACACCAAGTAGATCCATCAGCCAGCTCAAGGCCTACAGACCATCCCGCTCTCGTGGCTGTTCGTGGTCTGGGGGCTGGATATCTTGGTCCCATTCCCTCGAACGCCTGGGGGCTACCACTACCTCTACATCGCCATCGACAAGGTGACCAAGTGGGCGGAGGTGGAAGCCGTCCGCACCATCCGAGATGGCTCCACGGTCAAGTTCATCAAGGGCCTCGTGAGCCGGTTTGGGGTCCCTAACCGCATCATCACCGATAATGGTTCACAGTTCACTAGCAATCTCTTCAAGACGTATTGTGCTAACCTTGGAACGCAGATCTGCTACGCTTCGGTGGCGCACCCCCGGAGCAACGGCTAGGCCGAGCGCGCCAACGCAGAGGTCCTGAGGGGCCTCAAGACCAGGATCTTCAAGAAGAAGCTGGAGGCCTGTGGTAGGGGCTAGAACGACGAGCTCCAGTCTGTGTCGTGGTCCATCTGCACTACCGCCACCAAGCCAATGGGCGAGACCCCATTCTTCCTCGTCTACGGAGCAGAAGTGGTTCTCCCTCACGAGGTCAGGCGTCGCTCCGCGCGGTTCCTGGCGTTTGATGAGGTGCAGCAGGACGCCATGCGGGGGATGGACCTCGTGTTGGGGGAGGAACGCTGCCGTGAAGCCACGCTATGGGCGGCAAGACACCAGCAGGCGCTACGACGGAATCACTGTCGCAGCGTTTGCCCCATGACGCTTGAGGTGGGTGACCTCATCCTGAGGCGGGTGCTCTCCAGGGAAGGGCTGCATAAGCTCTCACCGATGTGGGAGGGCCCGTTCAAGGTCGTCCATGTCTCCAGGCCTGGTGCCGCGCGCCTGGAGACCCAGGACGGGATACCCATCCCGAACGCCTGTAACATCCAGCACCTCCAGAAGTTCTACTCCTAAAGAAAGGCCCGGTGCCTATGAAGAAGGCCCAGTGCCTGTGAAGCTCGCCGCCAGTGACCCCTGAAGAAAGGCCCGGAGCCTGTGAAGCTCGCCGCCCGTGACACTGTCACGAAATAATGAGTGTGTACACGCCCCGGAGTCTCAGGAGTGCCGCCCTTGGGCCTCGGGGGCTCCCTCCCATGCCCAGTGGCAGCACTTAGCTCCGCGCTAGTGAGAAGACTTGAAGACTAGAATAGGTGCCGGACCCGACTTTTCATTTGCTTTCTGCAGTTGTCTCGCTCTTCCTTGTTTGAACCTTGATTAAAGTTGCTTGTGGTGTTCTTTGTCGGTTCTGTTCCATCGTCTTCTGCCTCCGTTTTCTGTATTCAGCTTTTTGTCTAGCTTGCTCTCTCTCGCAAGCCTCGCGAGGGGGCTGTGCGGGTGCCCTCGTGAGCCCTTTCTCTTCTGATTTTCGTGAGGCTCTCTAGTTCGAATTCACAATGGGAGCACCCCTCTCAGTCCGTGCCCCTAGGGTACCATGACATGAAGCACCGAGCCACGGCCGGCATCCCTTGCGACTAGGGTTTGAAAAATGATAGCCTCTCAACAAGTTTTTTGCAGCTCCTAAGGCGCCCGACAAGGCCTGAAGCAGGCACCTCGCGAGGCGGAAACTACTTCAAACATACCAAGCTAAGTTGTTCCTACACACCAACGTACAACAACAACGCCACGACACAGCACAGGAACAATAAATGCAGCATGTTAACTAGGAAATCATAGTTTGTTGCACGCCCCCACGGGGCCCCATACTTGTCTCTCTCAATGCAGGAAGGAAGGAAAACAAAACAAAAGCAATGCGCGCCTTGCAGCAGTTCATGAGGAGGGATCTGCGGCGACCTCCTGAGCTTAGCCAGACCCCACCTCGCGCTTCACCGAAGAGCGGCGAAGGGACGACCCGCTGCCGCCCTCGAGGCGGACACGGCAGCCTGGCGGCTGATCGTAGCCGCCGTTGGAGGAGCTGTCGCCAGAGGAAGTGCCGCCATAGCTTGACGAGCCGCGGTCGCCGCCAGGAGCGAGTTCGCCTTCACCCTCATCGCCAAGACCGAGCACCTCGTCGCCGTCGTTGTCTTCAAGGAAGCACCCAACACGGCGGCCATCCTCTTCGAACACCCTCACGTAGAGTGTCGCGTCGCCATCGTACCTGAAGTGGAGGGTGCACCGCCTGCCCAGACCGCACGCGCGGGCATACATCTGCTAGCCTCGAGCCAAGGCTGCATTGTCGGTGATGGAGACCTCCACCGCGACCCAGGAAGCCCTACTGCAGTAGCCGTCCGCCGGCAACCAGAGCCCACCTGGGCCAGCGGCTGGCAGCTCGCCGATGAAGGAGCGCGGGAGCTGAAGCCAGTTGCCGGCTGGGTTTTCCGACCACATGACGAATTCCGGCAGCACCTCCGCCGAGCGGAAGCGTGGCCGGGGAGGCCGCACGGCCACAACACACCTTCCTCCACCAACCGGGCTGCCTCGACATGGGCGGCCCCCACCACGTGAAGGGCCACCGCCGCGGCCGCGGGGAGCCACGACGGGGGTTGCGAAGTGCTTGCGAGGGCGACCACGTCCGCGCTGGGGTGGAGGAGAGCCGACCCCTTCCTGGCGAGCCTTTCCCTTCTCCGCGGCCAAAAACCTCTTCACAGACGCCATGGGGGACGCTACGAGCAACAGAGCAAGGGAGGAGAAACGAGCGGAATGGGAAGAGATGGGCAATGGGGGCTTTCACCCCTCCTAATTTATAGCCCAAGGGAGGCCAACCGTCGACCTCCACGATCGCAGGTAATGATGACCCTTTTTTGCATGCAACAGTGACTCGTTGATGTCTACTACACAACCTTCTTCTTGTAGACGTTATTGGGCCTCAAAGTGCATAGGTTTGTAGGACAGTAGCAAATTTCCCTCAAGTGGATGACCTAAGATTTATCAATCCGTGGGAGGCGTAGGATGAAGATGCTCTCTCTCAAACAACCCTGCAACCAAATAACAAAGAGTCTCTTGTGTCCCCAACACACCCAATACAATAGCAAATTGTATAGGTGCACTAGTTCGGCGAAGAGATGGTGATACAAGTGCAATATGGATGGTAGATATGAGTATTTGTAATCTGAGAATATATAAACAACAAGCTAAGAAGTGATAAAAGTGAGCGTAAACGGTATTGCAATGCTAGGAAACAAGGCATATGGTTCATACTTTCACTAGTGCAAGTTCTCTCAACAATAATAACATAATTTGATCGTATAACTATCCCTCAACATACAACAAAGAGTCACTCCAAAGCCACTAATGGCAGAGAACAAACAAAGAGATTATGGTAGGGTATGAAACCACCTCAAAGTTATCCTTTCTGCTCTATCTATTCAAGAGTCCGTAGTAAAATAACACGAAGCTATTCTTTCCGTTCAATTTATCATAGAGTTCATACTAGAATAACACCTTAAGACACAAATCAACCAAAACCCTAATGTCACCTAGATACTCCATTGTCACCTCAAGTATCCGTGGGCATGATTATACGATATGCATCACACAATCTCAGATTCATCTATTCAACCAACACAAAGTACTTCAAAGAGTGCCCCAAAGTTTCTACCGGAGAGTCAAGACGAAAACGTGTGCCAACCCCTATGCATAGGTTCATGGGCGGAACCCGCAAGTTGATCACCAAAACATACATCAAGTGGATCACGTGATATCCCATTGTCACCACAGATAAGCACGACAAGACATACATCAAGTGTTCTCAAATCCTTAAAGACTCAATCTGATAAGATAACTTCAAGAGGAAAACTCAATTCATCTGAAGAGAGTAGAGGGGGAGAAACATAATAAGATCCAACTATAATAGCAAAGCTCCTGATACATCAAGATCGTATCACCTCAACAACACGAGAGAGAGAGAGAGATCAAACACATAACTACTTGTACATACCCTCAGCCCCGAGGGTGAACTACTCCCTCCTCATCATGGAGATCGCCGGGATGATGAAGATGGCCACCGGTGAGGGATTCCCCCTCCGACAGGGTGCCAGAACGGGCTCCTGAGAGGTTTTTGGTGGCTACAGAGGCTTGCGGTGGCAGAACTCCCGATCTATTGTTCGCTTTGATGTTTTTAGAGTATATGGGAATATATAGGCAAAAAAAGTTGGTCGGGGGAGCCTCGAGAGGCCCATGAGACAGGGGGCGCGCCCTGTAGGGGGGGAGGGGGCGGGTGCGCCCCTCACCCTCGTGGCCACCTTGAAGCTTCCTTGACTTCAACTCCAAGTCTCCTGGATCGCTTCCATTCCAAAAATAACGCTCCCGAGGATTTCATTCTGTTTGGACTCCGTTTGATATTCCTTTTCTTCGAAACACTGAAATAGGCAAGAAAACAGCAATATGGGCTGGGCCTCCGGTTAATAGGTTAGTCCCAAAAATAATATAAAAGTGTATAATAAAGCCCATAAACATTCAAAACACATAATAAAATAGCATGAATGCTTCATAAATTATAGATACGTTGGAGACGTATCACTCGTCAAGTGGGGCGGTTGCCGAGGCAGTGTGGGGAAGCGGAGACGCCCATGTCCAATCAGTCGCCACGCGTCGACTAAGGCCGCAGGCTTTTGGGGCCCACGGCTCTCCACACTTGCCCTTTGGCTTCGCCGCTAAGCCAAGTCCGAGCGCGCCTTGGGCCCGGGGACTACTGTCGGCGTTCTGGGAACGGGGGTCCCCAGACTTGCCTGCCTGCGGCCCGCGGCGTGGCTCCACCAGTGGCCCAGTACGGCCCGTCTTCGTCAACCAACGCTCAAGACCCTCGCGAGGGGCCAATCCTCACAGGGTGGACGACACAAGGCCTCCTCAGGAGCGGCCTAACCAGGCAGGCTCGTGAGGGGGCGGAGAGATCAAGGCAAGGGGTACCTCGTGAGGTTCCCGTGACGCAAGCCACGACGACCAAGGCCAGACGGGCGCCAGGCGGGCACCAGCGTGCACAGTGTCCTCCTTTCCCCTTTGGTGCTAAGGCGGCAAGAGCAGGCGCAGAGTACCGAGGCATCAGGCAAAGGTTTCCATATCGGTGCAACAAGACCAAGACCAGCAGGATGGCAGGACTGAGGTCATCGTGGAGCCCAAGACGGCGTCACCACCAGCGCCTTTGACAGGCGAAGACCACCTTTAGTCAGGATAACTTGTACTAGTTGTCCCCTTTCAAATTGGCCGTTGTTGGATCCCTTCCCGCTCAATATTTGGGGAGAGGACCGAGGCCTCTATATATAGGGCCTAGCCACCACCAAAGAGGGGATGAGACCGATTCCTCCCCGAGTAACCCACCAAGCACAAGAACACCTCTCCTGAGGAGGTTGTTCTTCCCTTGTACTGTCCATCATCAGCCCAAGAGGCAATCCACCACCACCACACAGGAGTAGGGTATTACACCACAACGGTGGCCCAAACCTGTATAAATCTTACGTCTCTCGTGTTGTGAGTTCATGGAGCTAAGCTTAGAGATCGCGGCGAGGCTGAGAGCGAGATTGAGTAGGGGAAATCTTCGTGCGCACCCCAGTGTTCGAACCTCAAGGGTTTTGCCGAAACCCTAAATCCGACAACATCATTCTCTAATGATGTGATCCCGTTCATCAAATGACAACACATGTCTATGGCTAGGAGACATAACCATCTTTGATTAACGAGCTAGTCTAGTAGAGGCATACTAGGGACTCTCTATTCTGTCTATGTATTCACACATGTACTAAGTTTCCGGTTAATACATTCTAGCATGAATAATAAACATTTATCTTGATATAAGGAAATATAAATAACAACTTTATTATTTCCTCTAGGGTATATTTCCTTGAAAAAATAGTAAAGTAGAGTATATACTAACACATGGTAGTATATGACAGGGACAACTAAGCTGAATGAAGATAATGCAATAGGGTAAGCAATGAACAATAATAGATGATATTACAAAGATGACATAAATGAATGATATGCAACAAGCAAGGATGATTAGATAAACTATCGTCACAGAGCACGAATGTAAACTGCTGAAGGTAATGCATTAAAGTAGAGTGAACAAGTGGTGCTCGATGGCAACTGATGGATTTGGTAGGACCAGTTTGCCCTTCTGCCAAAGGACTACGTCTGGTTGGAGGGGTTGTGATTTAACACAGAAGAGAAACTCTCTTCGCCCTATTCTCCTTCAACTTAGAGCCGTTTAGACTCTTGTTTATTTCCCTCGTGGTAGATACTTGTCGGCGATCTCCAAACCTTCGATCGACCTTCATGGACCACAATCACTCTTGGTTACTGAAGATCTTGCTCGGTGAAGACAACAACTCTTCAACACTTGAGCCGACACCTATCCGTTTAGAGAGTGCCCAGCTCTCAAGAATAATGCAGCGACCACACCTCAAACAGTTTAGTCTCTGTGCATCAGTGTCATCCCTGGATCGGTAATGCTGACACGCACAGTACTCGAGGATTTATAACAGAGTCTCAGTCACACACTTATTACATCGGATGTCTCAAAAGAGAACTTATTCCAATAATATGGCCTAAAGCGATCTAAATAAGATAACAGCAGAAGGCTTGGAAGATAAAGTGAGTCCATCAACTCCAACACATAGCTGAGTGAATGACAACGACCTATCGCACCTTACTCGTCGTCTGAAAAGTCTGGAACATGATATGTTGCAGCCCAAAACGGGTCAGCACATGGAATATGCTGGCAATGTAACACAAAAGAGCAATGAACAAAATAAATGCTATCACTACATGCATATATGGCTGGTGGAAAGCTCTATGGTTAAAGTTTTGCATAAAGCCAATTTTTTCCTACAACAAAGGAATAAATTTTATTTAACTGTCATGGTGGTTGTTAAACATTGAGAATGTTCCTCCAACTCAATCCCAATTAAACATGTATCAAATAACCCAACAAATTAATTTAGAGTCATGAGATCAACATGATAATCCAAGAACTAGATACTCAAGATGTCCATAACCGGGGACACGGCTAACCATGATTAGTTTCTACACTCTGCAGAGGTTTGCGCACTTTTCCCTACATCTGCTAGACCATCAATGAAAGAGGTCATGCAACCTACTCAACTATGCTAGAGCCCATAATAGCTTATGGCTGCACACTAAAGTTTCTAGCATGAATAATCTTATGATCCCTTTGAGCCTGGGTGGTGAACCGTAGGATGATCATTCGGGTACTCTGGGATATCCTAGGACAACACTGGATTCTCCAGGTGCCCACAACCAATCCATCCAGATGTGTATTTAAGTAGCCACCTTAAATTAATCAATAATTAACAACTCTCACATCTGTCATGGATACACTCACCCAATCCACGTCTATGAGCATAGCATAGCAATCCTGAGCATAACTGAGGGAGTCCTGGATTTGGGGGTGTCCGGATAGCCGAACTATCACCTTTGGCCGGACTCCGGGACTATGAAGATACAATATTGAGGACTTCGTCCCGTGTCCGGATGGGACTTTCCTTGGTGTGGAAGGCAAGCTTGGCGATACGGATATGTAGATCTCCTACCATTCTAACCGACTCTGTGTAACCCTAACCCTCTTTGGTGCCTATATAAGCCGGAGGGTTTTAGTCCATAGGACGAACAACAATCATACCATAGGCTAGCTTCTAGGGTTTAGCCTCTCTGATCTCGTGGTAGATCTACTCTTGTACTACCCATATCATCAATATTAATCAAGCAGGAGTAGGCTTTTACCTCCATCGAGAGGGCCCGAACCTGGGTAAAAACATCGTGTCCCTTATCTCCTGTTACCATCCGCCTAGACGCACAGTTCGGGACCCCCTACCCGAGATCCGCCGGTTTTGACACTGACATTGGTGCTTTCATTGAGAGTTCCTCTGTGTCGTCATCTTTAGGCCTGATGGCTCCTCTGATCATCAACAACGATGCGGTCCAGGGTGAGACTTTTCTCCCTGGACAGATCTTCGTATTCGGCGGCTTTGCACTGCGGGCCAATTCGCTTGGCCATCTGGAGCAGATTGAAAGCTACGCCCCTGGTCATCAGGTCAGATCTGGAAGTTTGAACTATACGGCTGACGTCCGCGGAGACTTGATCTTCGACGGGTTCGAGCCACAGCCAAGCGCGCCGCACTGTCACGATGGGCATGATCTAGCTCTGCCGCCGGACAGTGCCCTGGAGGCCGCACTAGTGTCCGCTCCGACCCTTAGCTCGGAGCCGACTGCGCGGATCGAGGACGGGTGGCTGGACACCGCCTCGGGGGCTGCAATCTTTACGGCGGTTGAGCCGAACACCATCCCTGTCCTTTGCGAAGCTCGTGACTCCAAGGTGCCGGACTCCCCTCCGGACTCCGAACCTTCCGCGCTCCTGCCGATCGAATCCGATCGGGTGCCGATCATGGAGTTCACCACCGCGGACATCTTTCAGCACTCGCCCTTTGGCGACATCCTGAATTTACTAAAGTCTCTCTCTTTATCAGGAAAGCCCTGGCCGAATTATGGTCAGCAAGGTTGGTATGCGGACGACGAAGAAATTCAAAGCCCACCCACCACCCACTTCGTAGCCACTGTCGAAAGTTTAAACGACGTGCTCGATTTCAACTCCGAAGACATCGACGGTATGGACGATGATGTAGGAGATAAGAATGAACCAGCACCTATAAGGCACTGGACATCCACCTCATCTCACGATGTGTACATGGTGGACACACCTAAAGGAAGCGACGACGAGGAACAACGGGACGCCACGAGGGATCATTCCCTCGAAAAGCAGACAAAACGGTGAAGTAAGCGCCGCTCAAAATCCCGCCTCGACAAAGACAACAGCCATACAGACCCAGCCATAGAGCAGGGTGAACCAGTGGACGACGAACATGCTATCAAGCAACCGTCCGAACATGACAATATGGATAAACAATCCGTCCCCGGCGAAGATAAACAATCCGAATATTACGGTACACCTAAATATAGGGGTGCCGCACACCCCCTATGTTTCACCGATGAGGTTCTGGATTATGAATTTCCAGCGGGATTCAAGCCCGTAAACATAGAGGCATACGACGGAACAACAGACCCTGGAGTATGGATTGAGGATTACATCCTCCACATACACATGGCTAGAGGAGATGACCTCCACGCCATATAATACTTACCCCTCAAGCTCAAAGGGCCAGCCCGGCATTGGCTCAAAAGCCTCCCCAAAAACACCATTGGAAGTTGGGAAGAGCTCGAGGATGCTTTTCGGGCAAATTTTCAAGGGACCTATGTCCGACCTCTGGATGCAGACGATTTAAGTCACATAACTCAACAACCCAGAGAGTCAGCCCGAAAATTCTGGAATAGATTCCTTACTAAAAAGAACCAAATAGTCGACTGTCCGGACGCCGAAGCCTTAGCAGCTTTCAAACACAACATCCGAGACGAATGGCTCACTAGACACCTCGGCCAAGAAAAGCCAAGAACAATGGCCGCATTAACAAGCCTCATGACCCGCTTTTGCGCGGGAGAGGATAGCTGGCTGGCAAGATGTAGTACCAGCGACCCAAGTACATCCGAAGTCAGGGATGGAAACGGGAAACCGCAACGCAGCAAGGACCAGCGCCGGACCAAGGGAAACAGCCCGAAGAGCACGACAGTCAACGCCGGATTCAAAAGCTCTCGGCAGAATCATAAAAAACTGCCCCTTAAGGATAACAGGGATGAGCTATCCAACTTAAACAAAATCTTGGACAAGATATGCCAAATCCACAGTACTCCCGGGAAGCCTACAAACCATACCCATAGAGATTGTTGGGTCTTCAAGCAGTCCGACAAACTCAACGCGGAACACAAGGGGCTCGACACACCAAGCGAGGACGATGACGAACCCCACAAGCAGAGCAATGGAAAACAAAAAGAATTTCCCACAAGAAGTCAAGACAGTTAACTCACTTCATGTGACAAAAGGGAAAAATACAGCGGCGCCCATAGAGGTACGCACCATACGGCCTATCCCAGAGGAGTCCCGCCACTGGTTGTTAAATCCAATCACCTTTGACCATCAGGATTACTCTAGAAGTATCCAGAATGTAGGATGGACTGCCTTGATATAAGACCCGATAATTGGCAGACTCCAATTTACACAAGTCATAATGGACGGCGGTAGTGATCTAAACCTGCTATACCAGGACACAATCCGCAAAATGGGGATAGACCCAACCAAAATTCGCCATAGCAACACTTCCTTTCAAGGGGTAATGCCAGGCCCATACGCCCATTGTAAGGGCTCTCTACTGCTAGAAGTTGTGTTCGGCTCACCCGACAACTTCCGCCGCGAAAAGTTAACCTTCCACCTCGCCCCAAGTAGCTACCAAGCACTACTGGGACGCGAAGCTTTCGCCCGCTTTAATGCAATACCGCATTATGCATCCCTTACACTTAAAATGCCCGGTCTGCGAGGCATCATCTCCTTAAAGGGAAATATCGAGTGTTCCTCAAGCGCGGAAGATTGTGTGACTGCCTTGACAGCCACACACTAAACCGGCTTCACTAATCAAAGCACCCAAACAGGTCGTCCAGACCCCGGACACGGTTAGACGAGTCTGGCGTAAACATACAAGGTCTTACTAGCTGCATACCCCCGCACAAGGGGCTCCGCGCCTGTACAAGAAGGGACAATAAAGCTCAATCTTATTCATTTTTTGAATCGTACTTTGTTTAATATAACGTACATTTTCTCACCATCTTTTTCAACTAAGTTCCTTTCTTTTACAGATGAACACCATGCTACACCCGTCCAGGATACGGCACAATGGAGACACAGGCGCAGACGTGCAGTAGGGACCCGTTGCAAGAATTCTTTTCAGATTAAGACCCTGCGTAAACCTTTTTTTACTATCTCTTGTTGATACACATCCCCTGGTTTCTTGCCATAACCGAGGAGGAGGCTGGCATTTTGGCATGGGCCACGTCAGAATTTTGCGCATACTTGGACACTAGGGGCTTACTACCAAGGGCGTTGTTCGTCCCATTTTCATAAAGACCGAATACCTTAGGGAGTGTTCGGCGTCTCGAGTTAGGCCTTATATGCATCAGCTCCAAATCATGTCTTTGGTAAAATGTTGGGTTTGCCCGGATCCTGCATTTTGCTGCCTTACGTTCCGCTCTATCGGCTAAGGCGGCACCAGGAGAACTACTGCGATTGTGCCCTGGTTCGGCCAGGCGAGCACCTCAGTAGAGAAAGCCGAAAACTGACTGTCATGATATAGCGTGAGACTGGTCAACCACTCGATGACCCGCCGGAATCTATAGGATTCCTCCGAATTGACGAAGGGCCGTTTCCCGGTCAGGCACATACGTGCCCCGAAATCGGGTGAGCGCGGTGCCCCTAGGGACTATATAGTAGCCCCACTGTCAAACTCCTATGGCTAAGTGAAAGTGATAAAGCATTATAGTCTGGTTGCCTAGTTTGCTGCGCTACCACCTCCTTTATAGGACCAAGACGTTGGATCAATTGTGAAAATGCGCCTTTTGCAAACACCCCCGCATTATATGCGTGGGGGTTGAAGCCGAAGACTGCCATCTTTCAGGTTATATATACATATACATCAGCGGCCGCACAGGAGGTATTTTAATTCTTGAAAGGCACAAGTATAAAAAGCTTTTATATTCCATCAATACATTGTTTCACAATAATACATGTTATTCGAGCATAATATCCTTCGAGCACTGCGTCTCTATTAAACGAGCGCCCTGCAGAACTTCCTGAAAATAGTGCTCGATAGGTACTTGGCTTCCGTCCGAATCTTGGGATGCAACATCGGTGGCCTTCATCTCCGCCCAGTATGTCTTGACACGGGCAAGAGCCATCCGCGCACCCTCTATGCATGCCGACCGCCTCATTGCATTGATATGCGGCACCGCACCAAGGAACTGCTGCACCAAGCCAAAATAACTCTTCGGCTCGGGCCTTTTCGGCCACAAAAGACTCACGACATCCTTCATGGCAAGTCCGGATAACCTATTCAGCTCCGCCCATTCGGCCAAGCGATCGGTTAATGGAAGTGGGCGCTCTGGATTATGGAACTGCGACCAAAAAACGCTTTCCATTTCGTGATCTTTTTGATCTCGGAAGTGTTCGGCCGCGTCCGCGGCACTTGCCGCCAAGTCCAGATAAGAATCCTCCGCACTCGACAGCCGGTCCAACTGAGCATAATTAGGATCCATGAATTTCCTCCACAGCAGAAAGGGCTTTCCAGCCACGATATCTCCGGCCTGACGCAACTCTTCCTTCATAGCTCTCATCGCAGAGCGAGCATACCTGGCCTCGGTAGTGGCCTTCTTCAGGTCCTCTTGCACCGCTTGATCTTCTTTTTCAAGAAGCTTGCAGCGGTCGGCAGCATTCTTCAACTTCACGGCCATCTCGGCCATTTCTTTCTTGCTTCGCCAGTGAGCAGCCTGTTCGGCTTTTAGCTCTTCGGCCGCCTTTAAGGCAGCCGCATCACTCTTTTTGGCCCGCTCCCTGGCTCGGGCGAGCTTCGCCCGAAGGTTCTCCATGGCAGCGGCACCATCTGCATCAAGCATACATGTTGTAAGGCACGGGCATCAGGCTCCCTTACCAGGTGCCCACGGAGAAATTGCATACCTTGTGACTCATCAAGTCGCCTATTGACAAGCGCGATGTCGGCATCCGCCATGTCAAGTTGCCACTTTAGTTCGGCAAATTCATCAGTCCGGCTAGCCACCGGACCCTTCGCCACCTGCATAGGAAGGGAGACACATTATACCTGGGATTATGATCCTCAGCGCGCTTTCATTTTTGACAACACACCGAGCCTCAGGGGCTACTATCTACACAGGGCGCATTTTATATGCGGAACTATCAGAAGGTACAACATTTTGCGTACCTCAAAACCTGTGAGTAAACTTCTGACGGCTTCGTGCCATCAGCTCTCAACGGATGAAATCCTTTCAATCACCGTACCCATTAACGCACGGTGATCTTCTGAGATAGACGCTTGCCCGAGCAGATCCTCCAGCTCCTCCGACCGTACACCAGGTGGTGACGGACTCTTCCGATGGCCTTTTTCGAAGGCCGGACGCGGAGGGCTTTGAGGGGAAATACGACCACCTTCCGGCCCCGCCGGACTCGGAGAAACCCTCCGTGACGACACCTCAGGGTCGCCCGCCTCGCAAGACGGTACGGCAGGGGGAGGCGTTTCGCTCTCTATCATCTCCAGACGAAGATCCCCCGAAGATGAGCTCTGCTGAGAAGGGCTGAGATCCGAACTACAAGGTAAAACTTTGGTTATCTTCATCAGAAACAGGGCAGGGATATCCTTTATTTTAAAAACTCCCCTTTTTACTTACGGCTCGGTGGAGGGCTGATCCCCTTGGGGGCATAATGCGGCCGAGGCATCTCTCGGCGCAGGACCCTCTGATGAAGATTTCTTCCCCCGCTTTGAGACCATGGTCTCCGGGTCTTCAGAGGCGGTCCTCTTCTTCCCTTGGATGGAAGGATTCTCGATCGCTCCTTTCCTGGCAGCCTCCTTCACGGAGGCGGTAGCTTCTTTGTTCCCCCCTTCACCTTTGTCTGAAGGCACAACCTCCAGCATCCTGGTTAACACGGGATCCGGCGTGGTCTCAGGGAGGGGGCCCAGACACCTGATTAACTTTGCTTTCGCTATCCACTCCTGTTCAAGGGACAACTCTTTTGAGGGCGAATTCATGATAAATATGGGGTAGCGTGTCTAGGTACAGGGCTACTTACTTCAGTATCCGGGCGATTGCAATTCAGACCTACGTCCTCGGTCAAGTCTGGACACATCGCTTGTGATCCGAAGAAAAGCTTGTACATCTCCACGCGCATCGCGCCCATAAAATGTTGGAGAGCTCGTGGTCCCTCCGGGTTAAATTCCCACAGGCGGAGGGGGCGACGTTTGCAGGGCAGGGTACGACGAATCAGCATGGCCTGCGCTACTACGACCAGAGTGATCTCTCTCTCTAGGAGATCTTGAATGCGGCCCTGCAGCAAGGGCACGTCCTTGGACGGCCCCCAATCAAGTCCTTTATTGACCCATGACGCCAGCCGCGGTGGAGGACCCGAGCGAAAGGCAGGTGGCGCCACCCATTTGGTGCCCCTGGGAACTGTGATATAAGACCACTCTTGTTGCCATAAGCCGAGCTCCTCTTGAAAAGATCCCTCGGGCCATGGAGCATCAACATTCTTTCTTATAACAGCCCCTCTGCACTCTGCCTGCTGCCCCTTGATCATCTTCGGCTCCACTTTGAAGGTCTTGAGCCACAATCCAAAGTGAGGGGTAATGCGGAGGAAGGCTTCGCATACGACAATGAACAATGAGATGTGGAGGATGGACTCTAGATCCAAGTCATGAAATTCCAACCCATAGTAAAACATGAGCCCCCTCACGAAGGGGTCCGTCGGGAAGCCTAGCCCCCGAAGGAAGTGAGACGCGAACACTACACTTTTGCCAGGCTAGGAGTGGGAATAACCTGCCCTTGGGTAGGCAGCCTATGTGAAATTTCGCTGGTTAGATACCTGGCATCTCTTAGCTTTAGCACGTCTTCTTCCGTAATGGAGGAAGGCATCCACCGGCCTTGCAGGTCGGAGCCGACATCATCAAAGGTCCGAAGCGCCTGAATCTGGAGCTTTGGGTGTTGGAACTCGAGGCAAGGGGCGGATTCGATTGAGATTGAAAGAAAGGAGTGGAGCCTTGGTCTCTTTATGAAGAGGTTGAATACCAAGAGCCTTACCCGTGACCGTTCGGGACTCGCCTTCGATAGAGGAGATGTACCAACGGGCACGACTGAGTTACCCACGTCCGTATTAATGAGAATCCCGGAATAAGGGAGCACGATCTCTGCTTTGACAAGACGTGCCAAGGAAACCGCCTTGCTAAACGCACTGAGGTGGAACAGTAAAAATGATTCGAATAAAGGCTTGGCCGTGGTGTGATGCCACGCCACGTAATACGTCAGCAGATTGAAGTTGTGTAAATATTATTCTCTCTACGGTGGTATGTGGAACTTATTTTGCAGAGCCGGACACTATCCTTGTGTTCAAAATCTTCTGTGAAGTATTCATAGGAGGAACCCGCCTTGCAATGCCGAAGACAATATGCGCGCCGGACTCGTCATCATTGAAGCCTGGTTCAGGGGCTACTGAGGGAGTCCTGGATTAGGGGGAGTCCGGATAGCTGAACTATCACCTTTGGCCGGACTCCTGGACTACGAAGATACAAGATTGAAGACTTCGTCCCGTGTCCGGATGGGACTTTCCTTGGCGTGGAAGGCAAGCTTGGCGATACAGATATGTAGATCTCCTACCATTGTAACCGACTCTGTGTAACCCTAACCCTCTTTGGTGCCTATATAAGCCGTAGGGTTTTAGTCCGTAGGACGAACAACAATCATACCATAGGCCAGCTTCTAGGGTTTAGCCTCTCTGATCTCGTGGTAGATCTACTCTTGTACTACCCATATCATCAATATTAATCAAGCAGGAGTAGGGTTTTACCTCCATCGAGAGGGCCCGAACCTAGGTAAAAACATCGTGTCCCTTGTCTCCTGTTACCATCCACCTAGACTCACAATTCGGGACCCCCTACCCGAGATCCACCGGTTTTGACACGGACAATAATGTAGAAGTAACTCCCAAAGGTTTGATAATAAAAGGGCAATAGGTTCTACCTCATCAACTACTTCCCAAGACCCACATGTTAATCAGCTCCTAATCATGCAATGTTTGAGGATTGTAACTAATGCATAAAAACTGGGTAATGGAGGGATATGATCAAAGTGATACTTGCCTTGTTGACGATCTTCAAAACCTAGAGACTCGTAGTAGCATGCTTCGCACTCCGGGAATTCTATCGCATACAAACAATAGCATACATAAGCACTCAAGCATAGATGCACAGGTAAAACTCAAATAAGAAGATCCAAACAGAAAGTTCGACTGAAGAGCTTCGATTTGCAAAAAGAATCAACCCAAACGGAGCAACGAAACTTAAGATACGAATGAAACATGATTCATTTACTAATCTGGACTAAAGTCAAATTTTACAGTACCAAAATCATGTTCAAGTTGGTCAAACAGAAAGAGGGCTTCAAGACGAAGATTTAGGCGCTGGTTTCATCTAATTTGGACTAACATTGAAAAGTTATACTAGATCGAAGATCAAGGCAGAAATCGCGATCGAAAATAATCGTAGATAAACCCTGAAAAAATAAAACAAAATGAATAGACTGACGAACTAACGTTCGTTAATAGAACCTAATCGGTGAACGATGTTCGTTAAAACGAACGAACGGACGAACATCCGCTAAATAACTAAACTGATGAAAAACTGAACCGATCTAACCAAAAAAACAGATCTAGGGTTTTCTAAAAAAACTGGCGGTTTTAAAAAAAACGACGACAGCGGCGGCGGCTACCTCCGGCGATGTCGGCGACAGCTCCGGTGGGCGGGGCGGTCGGCGGCGACGCGGGGCGGCGGCGTCGCGCGAGGCGGCGACGACGGCGTTGCGTCCGAGGCGAGGTGGCGCTAGGGTTCGGGCGAGGCTGGCGGCTGGGCTGCGGCGCAGTCGGACCTCGCCCTTTAAAGGGCAAGCCAGGGGATTCCGGCTCGGGCATGGCCCGTAGGTCGGTTGCGCGTTTTTTTTAAAACTGACGCAGAAAAAAAATGAAATACTGAACGGAGTCCAAAAATCCTGAAATAAATTTTCACGGTTATCTAATAATATTGCGGACAAAGTGAACATTTATTTGGACTACTAATGCAAATTTGAAAAACGCATTTTTTCTAATTCAAATAAAATAGCAATAGAAATCCAAATAAAATCATTATTTGATTTTAACATTTTTCCTCCAATATTTCTTTTATTTTGGAGAAGTCATTTTATCCCCTCTCTTTTATTTTAATATTGCAAATATTCGGAGAGAAAAACAATAAAACCAAAATGATCCTCTTTTCAAATTTGAGAAAATTCAAATATGAAAATAAATGAAACCCCCAACTCTCTCTGTGGGTCCTTGAGTTGCTTAGAGTTTCTAGGATCAAACCAAAATGCAATTAAAATATGATATGCATATGATGACCTATGTATAACATTCCAAATTGAAAATTTGGGATGTTACAAACCTACCCCCCTTAAGATGAATCTCGCCCTCGAGATTCGGGTTGGCTAGAAAATAGTTGTGGTTGGTCCTTCCGTAGGTCTTCCTCTCGTTCCCAGGTGGCTTCATCCTCGGTATGGTGGCTCCACTGAACTTTGAAAAACTTGATAACCTTGCTGCATGTGACTCGGCTGGCAAACTTGAGAATCTTCACTGGTTTCTCCTTGTAGGTCAAATCACTATCCAGCTGAGTCGCTTCCAGTGGCACTGTATCTCTCAGAGGAATATCGGCCATCTCTGCGTGGCACTTCTTTAACTGGGAAACGTGAAACACATCATGAATTCCTGACAATCCTTCTGGCTATTCCAGCTTGTAAGCAACTTCTCCCATACGTTCCAAAACTTTGTATGGTCCCACAAAACGTGGTGCTAGTTTTCCCTTAACTCTAAAATGCTTAACTCCTCGAAGCGGTGGCACACGCAGGTACACTCTGTCTCCGACTTCGTAAACTGTCTCCTTGCGTTTAGAATCCGCATAACTCTTCTGCCTGGACTGGGCTACCTTGAGTCTATCCTGAATCAGTTTAACCTTCTCTTCAGACTCCTTAATCAAATCTGGTCCAAACAACTGACGGTCTCCAACTTCATCCACAATAACGGTGTCCTACACCTCCTTCCGTACAAGGCTTCGAAAGGGGCCATCTTCAAACTGGCTTGATAACTGTTGTTATAGGAGAAATCTGCATACGACAAATTGTCGTCCCAACTAGATCCATAATCTAGCGCACAAGCTCTCAACATGTCCTCCAGAATCTGATTGACTCGGTCTGTCCATCTGTCTGTGGATGAAAGGCTGTACTGAACTCTAGCCTAGTACCCAAAGCCTCATGCAACTGATTCCAGAACTTTGAGGTAAACTGGGTTCCTCTATCTGATACAGTGGTCCTCGGAACTCCATGCAGACATATGATCCTGGTCATGTATATCTTTGCCAACTTTGCACTTGTATAAGTGGTCTTCACTGAGATGAAATGAGCTACTTTCATCAATCGATCGACTACAACCCATATAGAGTCATAGCCTGAACGAGTCCTGGGCGATCTAGTGATAAAATCCATGCCAAGCTTGTCCCACTTCCATTCGGGTATCAACATGGTTGTAGCAATCATGCTGGCTTCTTATGCTCTGCCTTAACTCTCTGACATACATCACATACTGCTACATACTCGGCAATATCCTTCTTTATTCCTGTCCACCAGAAACTTTCCTTCAAGTCCAGATACATCTTAGTGTTTCCTGGGTGAATCGAATATGGCGAATCATAGGCCTCCTGTAGAATCAACTTCCTGATCTCGGGGTCATTAGGCACATATACGCGATCATCAAACCATAAAGTATCATGCTCATCCTCACGAAATCCTTTAGCCTTTCCTTTGCTCATCCTTTCCTTTATCTCCGCAATCTCCTTGTCAGTCTTCTGGGCTTCTCTAATCTTACCCATCAAAGTGGACTGGATTTCCAATGCTGCTACATAACCTCTCGGAACTATTTCCAAACATAGCTCGCGAAGATCCTCTGCTAACTCCTTGGGTAATCCTCCGGTCATGAGCGTATTAACATAACTCTTGCGACTCAACGCATCGGCTACTACATTAGCCTTTCTGGGATGATAGTGCAATTTCATATATCATAATCCTTAATGAGCTCCAACCATCTCCTTTGCCTGAGATTCAACTCCTTTTACATGAAGATATATTTCAAACTCGTGTGATCCGTGTATACCTCACAGTGGTTTCCGATGAGAAAATGTCTCCACGTCTTCAGCGCATGCACTACGGCTACTAACTCCAAATCATGTGTAGCATAATTCAGCTCATGGGGTTTAAGCTGTCGTGAGGCATAAGAAACAACTCTTCCCTCCTGCATAAGCACTCCTCGAAGTCCTCGACGTGAAGCGTCGCGATACACTTGATAATCTTTTTGTTGATCTGGAAGAATCAACACTGGGGCTGTAACCAAATGTTTCTTCAACTCCTCAAAACTGGCTTCACACTCCTCAGTCCATTCGAACTTGGTGTCCTTCTTCAACAACTCCGTCATGGGCTTGGCAGTCCTGGAGAAATTCTCAATGAACCTTCGATAATATCCTGCGAGTCCGAGAAAACTTCTGATCACTCCAACTGATGTGGGTGCCACCCATTTAGTCACAGAAACAACATTGGTGGGGTCTACTACTATTCCTTCTCTGGATATAACATGTCCAAGAAATCTGACTTCCCTCAACCAAAACTCACATTTGCTGAACTTGGCATATAATTGGTGTTCTCTGAGTTTCCAAGAACCAAACACAAATGCTCCTTATGCTCCTCTTCTTTCTTCAAGTAGACCAATATATCATCAATGAACACCATGACGAACTTATCCAAAAACTCCATAAACACCATGTTCATCATGTTCATGAAATAAGCAGGCGCGTTAGTGAAAGAGCTGGTTGTCGACTAGAGGGGGGGTGAATAGGCGATTTTTATGAAAGTCTTAAAAACATGGGTGTTTTGAAGACAAACAATAGAAATGAAACTTTTCGTATGCAGCGGAAGGTAGACTACACTAGGCAAGCCATAGTCAAGTATTCAATGAAGTGAAAGCACGAAGACTATTAGCAGCTAGGTAGTAAGGATCAAGATGGAAGATAGTATGAAGCCAATCAGGACAAGTAGTCACACAGTGAAGTCAAACAGATAATGCTAGCAGGCAATGACTTCACGAAGACAAACAGTAAGTAAAGAGAAGTGAGAAATAGAACCAGTAGCTTCGGGAGGACAGAGATTTTTTCGACCAGTTCCAGTTGCTGTGACAATTGTACATCTGGTTAGGGAGGCTGAGATTCAACTCAGAAGATCACGTCTTCACCTTATTCCCCTTGAGCTAAGGACACCTAGTCCCCGCCCAATCACTCTGGTAAGTCTTCAAGGTAGACTTCCAAACCTCAACAGACTTCGTTCACCGGCAATCCATAATGTCGGTGTACTAAAGTAGGGGCACTCCTTTGTACCCCTTACTTGTGCGCGGGCAGCCAGAGCCACAGGCCGAAGCCACACTTAGCAGGGCAAAAGGGAGGAGTCGAAGACACACAAAAAATCAGTGCAATGCCAGAGACCGAGACCACAGAGAGCAGATGGACGAAGCAGATTTCCCCGGCAAGACCCTTGCCGGGGCAGCCCCGGCAAGGCCCTTGCCGGGGCGGCTCGCCCACACCAGCGGAGTGAGCCACCCTCGAACCCATGGTCTCCAACACCATCAACTACGTTGGGCCAGGGCTCGGGAGGCACCTCCATGGTGGCATGCAGATCTTTGTGAAGACAAAGAATATTCAAGATCAGATGAGGATTGGAAGGCAACGATCCTGGACAAGATCCTTGCTGAGGAAACCCGCAAGACCCCCAGCAAGATCCTTGTCGAGGACGACAGTGCGCCATGGCAAGACCCTTGCCGGGCCACCCGGCAAGGCCCTTACCAAGGACAGCAGCGGGGCCACTGCTAGGCCCGAGCCAACCAAGTCTCCACCACTGTTCACATGCAGCTGCCAGCCGAACCAGTTGGGCAAGCACCTGCGTGGCAACATGCAGCTTCCAGGCCAACTCAGCACATGCCTGCATGGCGGCATGCAGATCTTCGTGGAGGCTCCACCATCTTGCCACCTCAGCTGCTTGCCTGCCTACATGGCGCTGCATGCATCGCTGGCCACGGCGCGTGTCGAAGCAAGGAGGAGCGGTGACGGACGGGACGGGCCTCGCTCCCGTCCCTGATAAAGCAAGAGGACACCTAAGCTACACATTAAATGTGCCTTGTCCTGTAATACGAGCGATAAGCTCATAGCACGGTAGGCCTTTCCACCTCCTGTGTGCCACTGTGGCAGCCCCTTTCGACTATAAAAGGAGGCCCATGGCGTACTGGAGAGGGATTTAGCTCTTTTGAACCATACATCCATCATAGCTAGTTCAAGAGCTCAAGAACACTCAATACATCCACCAAAGCAGGACTAGGGTTTTACACATCCTCGCGGCCCGAACCTGGGTAAACGATCCTTGTGCCGATTGCTAATCCTGCTCTTCTCACAGCCCTGCGCCCCGGCAACCGTAGTAGGGATCCTTGTAATCCCATAGGTGTCGTTCCCAACGACATCTTTGGCGCGCCAGGCAGGGGGCGCAATTGTGAGAATCTGGTCTAGTAGTTGGCCTAGCAGTTCTTCATCGCCATGGCTCCTAAGAAGAAGACGACCACGGCGATCGGTTTGTTCGGGACCGGACTGCCAGTACCGGTGCAGACCAGTAGCGGGCCAGTCGTGGAGAGAACCCGTGGCCCGGCCCGTGAACATCCACATCACCCTGGCAGTCCAGGCCTGGTGAGCAGCATCGTTCGTACGCCAGGCAACGAGCCACGCGTCGCGAGCTCCAGAGATGGAGTCGGGCCCCCTGCAGGCGGCGCGGGGCCCTCCAGGGGCGTCGTCATGCTGCCAGATGGCGGCGCGGCGACCTCCAAGACACCAACACCGGCGCCCATGGCGCGCTCTTCTCAGGTCGTGCGCGATGAGCAGCGCCGCCCTGCTAGTGACCCTGGGCGCCGGGAAAAAGACCGGCGAGGCCCCTCGCACCCACTCCGGCAAGAGCACCTCTCCGGGGTGTTGCGCTCCTGTTGAGGACGTGCTAGAGAGCTCCACCGACAAGAGCAAGAGGTCCAGAGCTGCACCACCAGAGACCAAGAAGGTGTCCGTCAAGGAGGACGGCATGGGGGGAGCTTTTACCATAAGCTCCACCCTTGACAGCAAATAGGAAAGCGAGCTCGTCACTTTCCTGCGGGCGAATGTTGATATGTTTGCATGGCAAACATCCGACATCCCCGGCGTTCCCAGGGAAGTGATTGAGCACCATCTTGCTATCTGTCCTCATGCACGACCCGTCAAGCAAAAGGTTGATACGTCTCCGTCGTATATACTTTTCCAAACACTTTTGCCCTTGTTTTGGACTCTAACTTATATGATTTGAATCGAACTAACCCGGACTAACGCTATTTTCAGCAGAACTGCCATGGTGTTGTTTCTTGTGCAGAAAATAAAAATTCTTGGAATGTCCTGAAACTCCACGGAACACCTTAGAAAAAATAAAGAAAAATCCTCACAAAAGATGAAGACCAGGGGGCCCACACCCTACTCACGAGGGTGGGGGGCGCGACCCCTACCTCGTGGGCCCCTTGGTGGCCCTCCGACGCCAACTCCAACTCCATATATTGGCTTTCGGGGAGAAAAAAATAGGAGAGAAGAAATCATCGCGTTTTATGATATGGAGCCGCCGCCAAGCCCTAATCTCTCTCGTGAGGGCTGATCTGGAGTCCGTTCGGGGCTCCGGAGAGGGGGATTCATCGCTGTCGTCATCATCAACCATCCTCCATCACCAATTTCATGATGCTCCCTGCCGTGCATGAGTAATTGCATCGTAGGCTTGCTGGACGGTGATGGGTTGGATCAGATTTATCATGTAATCGAGTTAGTTTTGTTAGGGTTTGATCCCAAGTATCCATTATGTTCTGAGATTGATGTTGATATGACTTTGCTATGCTTAATGCTTGTCACTAGGGCCCGAGTGCCATGATTTCAGATCTACACCTATTATGTTTTCATGAATATATGTGTGTTCTAGATCCTATCTTGCAAGTCTATAGTCACCTACTCTGTGTTATGATCCGGCAACCCCGAAGTGACAATAATCGGGACCACTCCCGATGATGACCATAGTTTGAGGAGTTCATGTATTCACTATGTGCTAATGCTTTGTTCAGGTTCTCTATTAAAAGGAGGACTTAACATCCCTTAGTTTCCAATAGGACCCCTCTGCCACGGGTGGGTAGGACAAAAGATGTCATGCAAGTTCTTTTCCATAAGCACGTATGACTATATACGGAATACATGCCTACATTACATTGATGAACTGGAGCTATTTCTGTGTCACCCTATGTTATGAGTGCTACATGATGAACCACATCCGGCATAATTATCCATCGCTAATCCGGTGCCTATGAGTTTTCCATATACTGGTTTACACTTATTTACTTTTCCGTTGCTACTGTTACAATCACTACAAAATACCAAAAACATTACTTTTGCTGTCTTTACTTTTGTTACCGTTACCACCACTATCATATTACTTTGCTACTAAACACTTTGCTGCAGATACTAAGTTTCCCGGTGTGGTTGAATTGACAACTCAGCTGCTAATACTTGAGAATATTCTTTGGCTCCCCTTGTGTCGAATCAATAAATTTGGGTTGAATACTCTACCCTCAAAAACTGTTGCGATCCCCTATACTTGTGGGTCATCAAGACTATTTTCTGGCGCCGTTGCCGGGGAGCATAGCTCTATTCTTTGAGTCACTTGGGATTTATATCTGCTGGACACTATGAAGAACTTGAAAGATAATCGAACTACTATTTTGCCCTTAACTACGAGGGGAGGTAAGGGATTGCCATCTAGCCTTGCACTAGATTCTCCTTCTGTTATGAGTAAGTTTGCGACACCTAAACCTACTACTGCTATTGATTCTGATATGTCGCATGTTATTGATGATGCCACTTCTGCTATGCATGATACTTATGATGAAACTACTTCTATGCTTGATACTACTGTGCCACTTGGTGAATATCTTGATGAGCAAATTGCTAGGTCTAGAGAAAGAGAAATTATTGAACCTAAACACGATGATGTTAGTGATGATGAACCTATGCCTGCTATTCCTGAGGGTTATCTTTTTTATGTTGAATCTTCTGAGGCTATTCTTGCTTGCCAGGATGAACATGAACGTAAGAGATTGCTAGTTAAATGGAGTAAAGAATCTTTTAGAGGTAGAATGAAACACGACCCTGCTTTTGCTACCTCGCCTATCTGTGTGCCTGATCAAGATTATTATGATTTTTCTGTTGATCCAGATATAATTACTTTGGTTGAATCTGATCCTTTTTATGGCTATGAATCTGAAACTGTTGTGGCACATCTTACTAAGTTAAATGATATAGCTGCCCTGTTTACTAATAATGAGAGATCGCGCTACCTTTATTTACTTAAGATATTTCCGTTCTCATTAAAGGGTGATGCTAAGATATGGTATAATTCTCTTGATCCTGGTTGTGTGCAAAGTCCCCAGGATATGATTTATTACTTCTCTGCTAAATATTTCCCTGGTCATAAGAAACAAGCTGCTTTGAGGGAAATATACAATTTTGTGCAAATTGAAGAAGAGAGTCTCCCACAAGCTTGGGGGAGGCTTCTCAAGTTACTTAATGCTTTGCCTGATCATCCTCTTAAGAAACCTGAAATATTTGATATCTTTTATAATGGACTAACTGATGCTTCCAGAGATTACCTGGATAGTTGTGCTGGTTCTCTTTTCAGGGAAAGAACACCAGATGATGCTGAACTTCTACTGAATAATATGTTGGCTAATGAAAATAATTGGGCACCTCCCGAGCTAACTCCTGAGCCAGTTCCAGAGCCAATTACTGAGCCTATTCCTAAACCAACTCCAAAGAAGAGAGGTGTTCTATTTCTCAGTCCCGAAGATATGCAAGAGGCAAAGAAATCTATGAAAGAAAAAGGTATTAAAGCTGAAGATGTTAAGAATTTACCTCCTATTGAAGAAATACATGGTCTTAATTTACCACCTGCTGAAGAAGTATATGATCTCAATTACTTATTTAATGAAGAACCTCCCGATATCCCGACACAGGTAGTAAAGGTAAATTCTCTCTATAGATATGAGAAAGTTGAAGTCCCTCCTACTAAAATTGCTAGCCAGTGCTTGGATGAGTTTGATGACTTTATGTTTAAGCAAGATGATTTTAATGCTTATTTTGGTAGACAATTAAAACAGAATGCCTTTATGATTAAACGTTTGGGTGATTATATGGCTGATATTAGAGGTGAACTTAAACTTGTTAGCAAACATGCTTCTATGGTTACTACTCAAGTAGAACAAGTACTTAAAGCTCAGAAAGAAGTGCTTGATGAAATGAATAGTAAGAAAAATGATTATGCTGTTAGAGTGGCTACTAGAACTGGTAGAATGACTCAGGAACCTTTGTATCCTGAAGGCCACCCTAAGAGAATCGAGCAAGATTCTCAAAGAAACAATATTGATGTACCTAGTTCTTCTAAAAGGAAGAAAAAGAAAAATGATAGGACTTTGCAAACTGCTAGTGAACCTATCGCTGAACCACCTGAGAATCCAAATGATATCTATGTTTCTGATGCTGAAACACAATCAGGTGATGAACATGAACCTAGTGATAATGTTAATGATAATGTTCATGTTGATGCTCAACCTAGTAATGATAATGATGTAGAAGTTGAACCTGCTGTTGATCTTGATAACCCACAATCAAAGAATCAATGTTATGATAAAATAGACTTTGTTGCTAGGAAACATGGTAAAGAAAGGGAACCATGGGTTCAGAAACCCATGCCTTTTCCTCCGAAACCATCCAAGAAAAAGGATGCTAAGGATTTTGAGCGCTTTTCTGAAATGATTAGACCCATCTTTTTGCGTATGCGATTAACTGATGTGCTCAAGACAAATCCTTATGCTAAATATATGAAGGATATTATTACTAATAAAAGAAAGATACATGAAGCTGAAATTTCCACCATGCTTGCTAATTATACTTTTAAGGGCGGAATACCAAAGAAACTTGGAGATCCCGGAGTACCTACTATACCATGCTCCATTAAAAGAAGTTATGTTAAAACTGCTTTATGTGATCTTGGAGCCGGTGTTAGTGTTATGCCTCTCTCTTTATACCGTAGACTTGACTTGAATAAGTTGACTCCTACTGAAATATCTTTGCAAATGGCTGATAAATCAACTGCTACACCTGTCGGTATTTGTGAGGATGTGCCTGTTGTGGTTGCAAATGTTACTATTTCAACGGACTTTGTTATTCTTGATATTCCCGAGGATGATAGTATGTCTATTATTCTTGGAAGACCTTTCCTTAATACTGCAGGGGCTGTTATTGATTGCACCAAAGGCAATGTCACTTTTCATGTTAATGGCAATGAGCACATGGTACATTTTCCGAGGAAACAACCTCAAGTTTATAGTATCAACTCTATTGGAAAAGTTCCATCGATTATATTTGGAGGTTTTGAATTTCCTCTCCCTACTGTCAAGAAAAACTATGATATTCTTATTGTTGGGGATTTTCATATCCCCGTTGAGGTAACTTAGTGTCATTCAAAATTTCTCCAGTTCCGGGATTATTTGGAATGAGTTTGTTAACAAGACTTGATCAACCTTGTTAGTGGGTTCATTTTGATGATCACGAGATGGATGAAACTAGAAGCACAACCTTCTGTACCCTCTTTATATTTTTTGTTACTCAATAGAAATAAAGTAAAATAGTACTTTTTCTGTCTATTTCCTGACTTATCCATGCAATATAAAAATATCCCGAAAATAAAAGTCCTCAGAATGCCATGCCAATTTAATATGATTTTTTCGGGAATATTTAAGAATTTACTGTGCAAAAAACACCGCGGGCGGAGCTACCACCTGGCCACGAGGGTGGAGGGCGCGCCCTACCCCCCTGGGCGCGCCCGTGCCTCGTGGGCCCACGGTGGCCCTCCTCCACTTATTCCTGCACCCATCTTCTTCCTCTGTCTCACACAAACATGAAAAACCAACTCAAGCACGAGTTCCAGCCCCCGTTGCTGTGATTTTCGATCTCCTTGCTCAAAGCACCTCTCGCAAAACTGCTTGGGGAGATTGTTCCTTGGTATGTGACTCCTCCATTGGTCCAATTAGTTTTTGTTCTAGTGCTTTATTCATTGCAAATTTGTGCTGCATAGGTGACCATGTTCTTGAGCTTGCATGTCAAATTTATATGGTTCCAAGTGGTTCTAATGCTTGATATAGGCCCTAGGCACTTGTGGGAGTTGTTGCTATCAATTTTATTGAAGTTGGTTCACTTTTATTTGAGGTTACTAAAAATTTCGGATTGTTTCAGAAATAATGAAGAGACTTTTGAGGGGCTCGTCGAGCCGAAGCTCTAAGGAAAAACAAAAGGAACAAGAGGAGAAGCCCAAATTTAATTTACCTCGCACTGCGGAGGTCCAGCTGTGTGAATGGCCTTCCGATGATTTCTTGAGGAGAGTTGGGATTCATGAAGATTTCTATTAATTGATTGAGAACGCCGGCCTCACCGACTTCCTCTGTCACGCCCAATATGCGACCCTATCCAAAAGGAACTCAAAGGTCCCACCAAGGATAGACCCGCATATTGGAACACTTTTGCAAGGTGGATATCATTACATCAACATTACATAATAGATGGGGATACATACATAAGGCATACAATGCCACACGAATACAACATCACAATACATCAGAGCACCATCCGACTACGGATGAAACACAAACAGAAACTCAAACGACATCCACCCTGCTAGCGCAGGCTGCCGACCTGGAACCTATCCCCTGATCGAAGAAGCAGAAGAAGAACTCAACGCAAGCAAGCATCGCTCTCGCATCATGATGATCGCAACCTGTACCTGCAACTGTTGTTGTAGTAATCTATGAGCCACGAGGACTCAGCAATCCCATTACCATGGGTATCAAGACTAGCAAAGCTTAATGGGAAAGGAAGGGGTAAAGTGGTGAGGTTGCAACAGCGACTAAGCAAGTATGGTGGCTAACATACACAAATAAGAGCGAGAAGAGAACAAGCGGAACGGTCGTGAAGCTAGCAATGATCAAGAGGTGATCCTGAACACCTACTTACGTCAAATATAACCCAGAAACCGTGTTCACTTCCCGGACTCCGCCGAAAAGAGACCATCACGGCTACACACACGGTTGATGCATTTTAATTCGGATCTGGTCTCAAGTTGTCTACAGCCGGACATTAAAAAATTCCCATCTGCCAATAACCGCAGGCACGGCTTTCGAAAGATTATACCCTGCAGGGGTGTCCCAACTTAGCCCATGATAAGCTCTCGCGATCAACGAAGGATAAACCTTCTCCCAGGAAGACCCGATCAGACTCGGAATCCCGGTTTACAAGACATTTCGACAATGGTAAAACAAGACCAGCAAAGCCGCCCGATGCGCCGACAATCCCGATAGGAGCTGCGCATATCTCGTTCTCAGGGCAACACCGGATAAGTCAAGCTACGAGTAAAACCAACCCTCAAGTTGCCTAGAGGTGGCCCCGCAGGCTGCTCGGTTCGGACCAACACTTAGACAAGCACTGGCCCGGGGGGGCTATAATAAAGATGACCCTCGGGTTAATTACTCCCAAGGGAAATGTAGGTGGTGGTGAGGCAAATGGTAAAACCAAGGTTGGGCCTTGCTGGAGGAGTTTTATTCAAAGCAAACTGTCAAGGGGGTCCCATAAATCACCCGACCGCGTAATGAACGCAAAATCTGGGAACATAACACCGGTATGACGGAAACTAGGGCGGCAAGAGTGGAACAAAACACCAGGCATAAGGCCGAGCCTTCCACCCTTTACCAAATATATAGATGCATTAATTAAATAAGAGATATTGTGATATCCCAACAAAATCCTATCCACCATGGAGCAATCTTCAACTTCACCTGCAACTAGCAATGCTATAAGAGGGGCTGAGCAAAGCGGTAACATAGCCAAGCAATGGTTTGCTAGGAATGGTGTCAAAGGTTAGAGGTTCATGGCAATTTGGGGAGGCTTGATGAGCAAAAGATAGGTAACACATCATAGCGATAGAATGAAGCAACTAGCATAGCAATGATAGTAGTGAGATCCAGGGTAGCGGTCATCTTACCTGAAATCCTGCTAGGAAGAAGAACGAGTCCATGAAGAAGACGAACGGATGAAGCCATGAAGACGAACCAAGCGTAGATGAACGAATCCTCACGATCGCAACGAAACAGGAACTATCGAAAAGAAGCACACAACATGGTAAACACACCACACCACACAAGAACAAGGCATGATGCACAACAAGCATGATGCATGACAAAGCTACATGAAGCTACTCATGGCAAGAGATGATGCAAACAAGAGCAACACATCAAGGCAAGTTTAAATGAGGCCGGGAACAACATATAACAATTCCGGTAAGTCCTCATATGCATATTTCGAAATTGGTCCAGATCTGAATAAAAATTATGTTCAAGTTGTTAAACAGCAAGTTAAGATATACCACAAGGATCTACACGAAATTCTAGTCAAGTTACATATAAAGTTCATTAGATTCGGAGCTACGGCCTAGAAGATATGAGCAAAACAAGATAAACATGGCATTGATGCAAAATGCATACAAACATCAAGCAAACACCACGAAACAAGGATGCAACATGATAATATGAAACTTCATGCAAAATCGAGCAAGTTTCATATAGAGCACACTCAAAACGGAGCAACGGTTCAACACATACACTATATACAAGTCATAGCAACAATCTGTCCATAACAGCAACTAGGCATCTTACAAGCATCAAACCAACAGGCTACAGCATCTCAACATAATAACAAAAGGCATGGGCATGAATTACAGGTAAAGCATAACAAAACATGAACAGTGAGCTATCTCCAGAAATCACTAGATCACGCTCAAAAGGACATGGTAAGATTGCAAATAATAACAGTTTCAGACTTTAGCAGAAATAACATCAGGTTGCAATGTTTAGAGCTATCAAACAACATGTTACAGAAACTTATCATGGCAAACAAAGGCATGGCCTGAATCTACTAGTGGCATAGAACAAAAGTCCCTTACTGACCATAAGCCAAAAAGGATCAGAAGAAATGATGGCGTCCATGTAAACATGACAAGTTATATGACAGATTCATACATGGCAGGAACAACAATAAGTAGGCATGTTGGTGAGCTTGAACCACTCACCACAGAGCAATACATGGTATGGAAAGGCAACCAACAGTAAGAAGACATGTTTATGAAGCTATACATGGCAAGATCAAGTTCATAGGGTGCATGGATCCCTAGAAAAGCACATGGCCAAAACTGAACTTAATGTTAACAGGCTGACAGCAACATCATTTAGCAACTTTGGAGCAAGATATGAACAATCTAAAGCAAGATATAAATGCAACCAAGGGCATGGATGGATAGAGCATAACCATATGTACAAAACATTCTTACTGAAGTATCTCAAAATAAGCATGGATCTCTCTGTAGCATCAAGTTTATATGGCATCACGAAATAACAGATTCAGCCTAGCAAAACAGTAACAGCAAGTACCCTCTTTAGCAAGCTCGATGCACTCAGCACACAAATCACAAAAATACATAGATGGAACCACTGGAAAGAGTACATGGCATAGATCAAAACACATGAAGACATCAACCTCATAGGATGCATACATCAATCATGGCAAAAATAACAAATGAGCAAGTTATAACAGTTTCAGCAGATTAACAGCAACATGCACTCTTCCAACAACATTTCGTGCATCAGGATGAGCTCAAATGAAAATGATGCAATGGAATTAAATGAAGTACTCGTCGAGGCGAACAATTCGACATATTATACGCACAAAACGGAGCTACAGATGCGGAGATACGGCATGACGAACATGGCATGATTATGTTGAAAACACTCGGGACTTGGTGGATTTCGGAGGGGGAAAATCAACCTGAGGCAGCACGGATTCCGAGGCAGCGCCGGATCTCGCCGGAGATCGGCCGGAGGGAGGCCGGAGATGCTTGGGGGGGCCGGATCTAGCCGGAGGGAGAGGCGACGGGGCCGGCGCAGCTCCGGCGGAGGAGGCCGCGGGGCCGGGCGTGCTGGGTCGCCGGACCGGTGGCCGGATGGCGCGGGGCGCTCCGGCG
>NC_041389.1:156471571-156477995 GCF_002162155.2 Triticum dicoccoides
GCGCACTGGGATTCGTCCGGCGCGGCAGCTGGACGTGTCCGGCGGTGGAGTGGACATGTCCGGTGCGCGGAGGTGGAAGAGGCTAGGGTTTGCACCGCGAATTTCGGGGGAGGGCACCTATTTATAGATAGAGGGAGCTAGGAGAGTCCAAATAATGTGCGGTTTTCGCCCACACGATCGTGATCGAACGACCGAGAGCAGGAAGGGGAGTTAGATGGGTTTTGGGCCAGTTTGAAGGGGTGTTGGGCTGCAAGAGAAAAGGGGCTTTTACGGTTACCCGGTTAACCGTTGGAGTATCAAACGGACTCCAAATGGCACGAAACTTGACAGGCGGTCTACCGGTGCTATACCAAGGCCGCTTGGCAAACCTCGGGCCATTCCGAGAACGTTTAACACCCACTCACGAAAAGAGAGAAGAGGGGGACGCCGGAGGGCCTAGGAGCGCCGGATTGCAAAACGGACAATGGGGAAAAAGCTCAGATGCATGAGATGAACACGTATGCAAAATGAAATGCACAAGATGACATGATAAAATGCAACACACAAGCACATGACATGGCAACGACGGCGAATAACTGGCGGACACCTGGCGCATCGAATCTGGGGCGTTACAACACTCCTCCACTAACAAGAGATCTCGTCCCAAGATCTTAGGACCGAGACGGAAGGGAAAAAGGGATGGGGTGAAACAAGAACTCAAGAAAAGAAGCAAAGAATCGAGAGCACTCGATAAGAGAGGAACGATGAGAATGACGAGAATCGAAAGCTCATGAAATCAGATAGGCCATGAAACCACTCATTCTAACCGGAGTGGTTAGAATGAGAAAAGAAACGAATAAGACTGAAAGGATTTAGGCAGCACTCCGGTTGAAACATGGGGGAATAGAACACGAGCTTGAGAGGATGGAGTGATACTTGATGAACTCTTGAAGAATGAATTAAATCATGAAGAACCACCATGAAGAACTCCGGTGCCAAAAAGATGATGAGATATAATGAAGGATGAAAGAATAAGATTAAAGCTTGCGATGATTTAGATGGAGGTTCCGACGAGATGGCCGAGAAAATTTGAACTCCGGAAAAGAAAAGATGAAAAACACTTGGAACTAGAATTTATTCATCAAGAACAAACTCCGAAGAAAAGGATTAATCCCTTGGAAGAAATAAGAATAAGATTTAGTGTATGCTTATCCTTCATCAAATTAAATCGATGACAAGCAATGGATTTTGCATATTACTTAATCTTCTTGAAAAAGAATTGAGAAGTGACATATCGCAAACTTGAGAAGGTCTTGATGAACCACTGGTAGGATTGGAAAAAAACAAGTGGATTAAAAAGATAATCAAGGAGAAAGAGTCTTGAATGAACCACCGTAAGAATTCGGAAATGACTGACGAAAAAGAATGAATCACCGGGAAGAATTAGGAGAACAAATATGCTAGAGGGGATTTAAATGCAAAAGAACGAAGAGATAATGAGCTGATTAGAGAACACTTGAACGAAGCACCGGGATAATATTGAGACGACCAAAGCTGAAAACTTAGAACGAAGAAATCTTCCGAAAAGATGACCTCTGGATGATCGAGAGGGAAAGCAACTCCTGAAATACTCCGGATGGTTAAGAAAAGATAATTTGATGAATGGAATAATTCGAGAGGATAACATGAAGTTAGAACCATGAAACTTCGAGAGAACGAGCAAGATTTAGAGGATAAACTCTTCTTTGATCTTCAAATGATGGTGAGAAACACCACCAAAATTACCGAGGTACTCCGGGAGAATGAAAAGCGAAAAAAGGTTGAGCCAACAATGAAATGATTTGAAATCGATCTTGGAAAAGGCATGTGACTGATGGAACTCATTCTTACGTCACACTTTGAATAGAATTGAGAATAACTCCGGGGAAATTAGAAGAGTCAGGTAAGATTCTGGGAAAAGACCTGTGGGTTAGGGCCCACTAAAAGAAAAAAATCCGCTGGAAAGAATTGTTGAACAGATAGATGATGCACCGGAACAATTGAAATATTTTAATGAGGTGACAACCTCGAATTACTTGGAACACTGACGAATCCCTGAGATGTCTTGAACACTCCGGAAGGATAAACTGGCGAGAGGCGAATGAGCAAAGGGAAATATTTGAGCTGAGGGAAACAATACGATCGACAACGAAAAACTTGAATTGAATCAACCGGAAAAAAAGATGAAGAATGACGAACGAGACAAGAATTCACCGGTTGAAATAATTGAGGGAAAACCTGAAGAGGCTCCACACGAATGAAGTTGATGGTCGAAAGAGACTCAGACTCCGGGAAGAAAAGGGGTGGGAGGGCGGGAAAACAAAGGCAACTTGGAAGGGGGAAACCGACGAATATCTTGAAGAGAAAGCACCAGTTGAAATCATTAAGGAAAGAAAGTAAAGACTTTGCACGAGTAGGATGGATACTCGATTACGGACTCCCGTTCCGAGAGGAAGAAGGGGTGGGCGGGTGGAAAAAAAACAACTGAGGATTGAACTTGGCAACGATGAAGAGGCTCGAGTCGACTTGACGAGAAATGCACCAGATAAAAGAGCTGAGAACCAACGATCGGAAAACCAACTGCGTGATCCTAAAGAAAGTTTGAAAAGGGAAGAGTAGTAATTCAAAACACCTACGTCAAGATTCCTTACCAGAGTGACGAAGGGGCAGAGGAGTAAAAAGAATTCCTACTCTCCGATATAACTAGACTCAGAAAACAGTTTTCTTCTAGACTCAACAACGGCCAAACTAAGCGATCAATCAAGGGGGCTCCTAGGGTCGGTCGAGGCTCTGATACCAACTTGTCATGCCCAATATGCGACCCTATCCAAAAGGAACTCAAAGGTCCCACCAAGGATAGACCCGCATATTGGAACGCTTTTGCAAGGTGGATATCATTACATCAACATTACATAATAGATGGGGATACATACATAAGGCATACAATGCCACACAAATACAACATCAAAATACATCAGAGCACCATCCGACTACGGATGAAACACAAATAGAAACTCAAACGACATCCACCCTGCTAGCCCAGGCTGCCGACCTGGAACCTATCCCCTGATCGAAGAAGCAGAAGAAGAACTCAACGCAAGCAAGCATCGCTCTCGCGTCATGATCATCGCAACCTGTACCTGCAACTGTTGTTGTAGTAATCTGTGAGCCACGAGGACTCAGCAATCCCATTACCATGGGTATCAAGACTAGCAAAGCTTAATGGGAAAGGAAGGGGTAAAGTGGTGAGGTTGCAACAGCGACTAAGCAAGTATGGTGGCTAACATACGCAAATAAGAGCGAGAAGAGAACAAGCAGAGCGGTCGTGAAGCTAGCAATGATCAAGAGGTGATCCTGAACACCTACTTACGTCAAACATAACCCAGAAACCGTGTTCACTTCCCGGACTCCGCCGAAAAGAGACCATCACGGCTACACACACGGTTGATGCATTTTAATTCGGATCTGGTCTCAAGTTGTCTACAACCGGACATTAAAAAATTCCCATCTGCCAATAACCGCAGGCACGGCTTTCGAAAGATTATACCCTGCAGGGGTGTCCCAACTTAGCCCATGATAAGCTCTCGCGATCAACAAAGGATAAACCTTCTCCCAGGAAGACCCGATCAGACTCGGAATCCCGGTTTACAAGACATTTCGACAATGGTAAAACAAGACCAGCAAAGCCGCCCGATGCACCGACAATCCCGATAGGAGCTGCGCATATCTCGTTCTCAGGGCAACACCGGATAAGTCAAGCTACGAGTAAAACCAACCCTCAAGTTGCCTAGAGGTGGCCCCGCAGGCTTCTCGGTTCGGACCAACACTTAGACAAGCACTGGCCCGGGGGGGCTATAATAAAGATGACCCTCGGGTTAATTACTCCCAAGGTAAATGTAGGTGGTGGTGAGGCAAATGGTAAAACCAAGGTTGGGCCTTGCTGGAGGAGTTTTATTCAAAGCGAACTGTCAAGGGGGTCCCATAAATCACCCGACCGCATAATGAATGCAAAATCTGGGAACATAACACCAGTATGACGGAAACTAGGGCAGCAAGAGTGGAACAAAACACCAGGCATAAGGCCGAGCCTTCCACCCTTTACCAAATATATAGATGCATTAATTAAATAAGAGATATTGTGATATCCCAACAAAATCCTATCCACCATGGAGCAATCTTCAACTTCACCTGCAACTAGCAACGTTATAAGAGGGGCTGAGCAAAGCGGTAACATAGCCAAGCAATGGTTTGCTAGGAATGGTGTCAAAGGTTAGAGGTTCATGGCAATTTGGGGAGGCTTGATGAGCAAAAGATAGGTAACGCGGCATAGCGATAGAACGAAGCAACTGCATAGCAATGATAGTGGTGAGATCTAGGGTAGCGGTCATCTTGCCTGAAATCCCGCTAGGAAGAAGAACGAGTCCATGAAGAAGATGAACGGATGAAGCCACGAAGACGAACCAAGCGTAGACGAACGAATCCTCACGATCGCAACGAAACAGGAACTATAGAAAAGAAGCACACAACATGGTAAACACACCACACAAGAACAAGGCATGATGCACAACAAGCATGATGCATGACAAAGCTACATGAAGCTACTCATGGCAAGAGATGATGCAAACAAGAGCAACACATCAAGGCAAGTTTAAATGAGGCCGGGAACAACATATAACAATTCCGGTAAGTCCTCATATGCATATTTCGAAATTGGTCCAGATCTGAATAAACATTATGTTCAAGTTGTTAAACAGCAAGTTAAGATATACCACGAGGATCTACACGAAATTCTAGTCAAGTTACATATAAAGTTCATTAGATTCGGAGCTACGGCCTAGAAGATATGAGCAAAACAAGATAAACATGGCATTGATGCAAAATGCATACAAACATCAAGCAAACACCACAAAACAAGGATGCAACATGATAATATGAAACTTCATGCAAAATCGAGCAAGTTTCATATAGAGCACACTCAAAACGGAGCAACGGTTCAACACATACACTATATACAAGTCATAGCAACAATCTGTCCATAACAGCAACTAGGCATCTTACAAGCATCAAACCAATAGGCTACAGCATCTCAACATAATAACAAAAGGCATGGGCATGAATTACAGGTAAAGCATAACAAAACATGAACAGTGAGCTATCTCCAGAAATCACTAGATCACGCTCAAAAGGACATGGTAAGATTGCAAATAATAACAGTTTCAGACTTTAGCAGAAATAACATCAGGTTGCAATGTTTAGAGCTATCAAACAACATGTTACAGAAACTTATCATGGCAAACAAAGGCATGGCCTGAATCTACTAGTGGCATAGAACAAAAGTCCCTTACTGACCATAAGCCAAAAAGGATCAGAAGAAATGATGGCGTCCATGTAAACATGACAAGTTATATGACAGATTCATACATGGCAGGAACAACAATAAGTAGGCATGTTGGTGAGCTTGAACCACTCACCACAGAGCAATACATGGCATGGAAAGGCAACCAACAGTAAGAAGACATGTTTATGAAGCTATACATGGCAAGAGCAAGTTCATAGGGTGCATGGATCCCTAGAAAAGCACATGGCCAAAACTGAACTTAATGTTAACAGGCTGACACCAACATCATTTAGCAACTTTGGAGCAAGATATGAACAATCTAAATCAAGATATAAATGCAACCAAGGGCATGGATGGATAGAGCATAACCATATGTACAAAACATCCTTACTGAAGTATCTCAAAATAAGCATGGATCTCTTTGTAGCATCAAGTTTACATGGCATCACGAAATAACAGATTCAGCCTAGCAAAACAGTAACAGCAAGTACCCTCTTTAGCAAGCTCGATGCACTCAGCACACAAATCACAAAAATACATAGATGGAACCACTGGAAAGATGACATGGCATAGATCAAAACACATGAAGACATCAACCTCATAGGATGCATACATCAATCATGGCAAAAATGACAAATGAGCAAGTTATAACAGTTTCAGCAGATTAACAGCAACATGCACTCTTCCAACAGCATTTCGTGCACCAAGATGAGCTCAAATGAAAATGATGCAATGGAATGAAATGAAGTACTCGTCGAGTCGAACAATTTGACATATTACACGCACAAAACAGAGCTACAGATGCGGAGATACGGCATGACGAACATGGCATAACTATGTTGAAAACACTCGGGACTTGGTGGATTTCGGAGGGGGAAAATCAACTTGAGGCAGCACGGATTCCGAGGCAGCGCCGGATCTCGCCGGAGATCGGCCGGAGGGAGGCCGGAGATGCTTGGGGGGGCGGATCTGGCCGGATGGAGAGGCGGCGGGGCCGGCGCAGCTCCGGCGGAGGAGGCCGCGGGGCCGGGCGTGCTGGGTCACCGGACCGGTGGCCGGACGGCGCGG
>NC_041389.1:156478281-156488187 GCF_002162155.2 Triticum dicoccoides
GCGGTCAGGCCCGGCGCGGCACGGGGCGGGCCGGCCGTGGGCCGGGCCGGCCGCGGCGGTGGGAGGAGAGAGAGGAGGCTGGCGGGGTGACGTGGCGCACTGGGATTCGTCCGACGCGGTGGCTGGACGTGTCCGGCGGTGGAGTGGACATGTCCGGCGCGCAGAGGTGGAAGAGGCTAGGGTTTGCACCGTGAATTTCGGGGGAGGGCACCTATTTATAGATAGAGGGAGCTAGGAGAGTCCAAATGAGGTGCGGTTTTCGCCCACACGATCGTGATCGAACGACCGAGAGCATGGTGGGGAGTTGGATGTGTTTTGAGCCAGTTTGAAGGGGTGTTGGGCTGCAAGAGAAAAGGGGCTTTTACGGTTACCCGGTTAACCGTTGGAGTATCAAACGGACTCCAAATGGCACGAAACATGACAGGCGGTCTACCGGTGCTATACCAAGGCCGCTTGGCAAACCTCGGGCCATTCCGAGAACGTTTAACACCCACTCACGAAAAGAGAGAAGAGGGGGACGCCGGAGGGCATAGCGCTGGATTGCAAAACGGACAACGGGGATAAAGCTCGGATGCATGAGATGAACACGTATGCAAAATGAAATGCACAAGATGACATGATAAAATGCAACACACAAGCACATGACATGGCAACGGCGGCGAATAACTGGCGGACACCTGGCGCATCGAATCCGGGGCGTTACATCCTCCATGACCAACGTCATCAGTATCTCTTACTCACAAATACTTTTGTGCAAAACTTCTACTTTTTCCCTAAGAAATCGCCTTCAACAGTAGAGTTTCATTTATATGATGTTGTTAAAGAGATGACATTAGCAGAATTCTGCGAGGTTTGTAGAATACCCTTTGAGGGCACCTTAGATGAACCCCACCGTAATGAATTAGAAGCTTTTGTCAACACTATCACGGTGGGAGAAACCAGGAAGGTTTCTGATGCAAGGATCACTAGCATACATTATCCTGTTTTACGCTACTTTGCTTTATTTGCTAGTCGTTGCTTGATTGGACGCGGAAACTGTGAGAACCTTAGTATTCCTGATATTATTATTTTGCTCCATGGTTTATACGCGATAACTCTGTTAGTATGGGTGGAATTGTTGCTAGACGGTTAAGTCTGAACCGTACTAAGGGCCCCATTTTTGGAGGCATTTATGCTTCGCGCCTAGCTGAACATTTTGAAATACCTATTAGGCATGCAGAGAAAGAAGAAACAGTGCTGCCCCGTGCTTATTTAGATTACAAGAGTATGATAGTGCATGATTTTCTTGTTAAGAGTCGCGATGGGGAGATTAAATATAAATTATACTTTGATAAACATCACCCTAAGACTATTACTTTGCCTGCTCCTTCTTTGTTTAACTTGTTTGCAGAACCTCACATTGTTCCGTGGTCAGCTGTTCAAGCCTATCGGAACCCTGCACCAGACCCGGAGCCGGAGCCACAAGATGAGCCTCCACGACTATCTGTTTATTCTTGGGATCCAGAGGAGGCTGCCAGCCAGTGGCAGCCGGAGTCTTCTTCATCACAATACGACCCCAGCTTCACCTACGGATATCCGCCAGGCCATCCCTGGCAATAGACCAACTTAGGCCAAAAGCCTAAGCTTGGGGGAGTACGTATTTCCCACCGACATTACATTTATGTTCACACACACACTCATTGCTAGATGTCGGTGCTCATACTCTTTCATTGTATTATCCATGCTAGTTTAAATTTCTTTTTCCTGCTTTCTTCTTGTGTGTTTTATAAACTTTAAGAAAAATTAAAAAATAATTAGTTAGTTTACTTTCCATGCTTGTAGTAGAATTAAAAAGAAAACCCAAAAATATTTCCCGTTCTTCTTTTACTTGTTGGGAGCTTTCCCGTGTAAATAGTTTTTCTTTCTTTTTCTTTCTTTGGGGGTCGAGAAGAATATATTGAAAATGCTTAGTGGTTCTTATATGCATGATCATTTAAACTTAGAGCCCATATTACTTGTCTTCTCTCTTGAGTTGAATGCTTGCAGATTCCAGCTTAGTCCAATGCACATGCACTCTTATTATTATACACACCGTTCGGTCGTGCGAGTGAAAGGCAATAATGATGATATATGATGGACATATTTAGAAGAGAAAAGCTGGTACGAACTCGACCTCTTTTGTTTTTGTAAATATGATGATTCATCGTTCCTGATTCAGCTACTATGAAGTAAACATATTTGCAGTGACATTTAGAGATTATAGTTGCTTGTGCCATGCTTGATTAGCTATGAGTTATAATGGTTTACCTTGCGTGCCAACATGCTATTAGAATGATTATGATATGGTTTGATGGGGTGGTATCCTCCTTTAAATGCATTGAGTGACTCGACTTGGCACATGTTCACGCATGTAGTTGAATCCAATCAACATAGCCTTCATGATATTTATGTTCATGGTGGATTATATCCTACTCATGCTTGTACTTGGTGTGAATTAATTTTAATGCATGTTTACGACTGTTGTCGCTCTCTCAATTGGTCGCTTCCCAGTCTTTTGCTATCCTTCACCTGTACTAAGCGGGAATACTGCTTGTGCATCCAAACTCCTTAAACCCCAAAGTTATTCCATATGAGTCCACTATACCTACCTATAAGCGGTATTTACCTACCGTTCCAAGTAAATTTGTATGTGCCAAACTCTAAACCTTCAAATAAACATTCTTTTTTCATGCTCGAATAGCTCATATGTCAACTAGAGCTGCCCTTATCTTCCGTGTTAGGCGGGTTATTCTCAAGAGGAGTGGACTCCGCTCCTCATTCACGAGAAAATGGCTGGTATCTGGGATGCCCAGTCCCATGCTTTGTGCAAACTAAATCAAAATAACTGCAAACAAAACTCCCCTTGGGACCTGATGAATGTTGGAGGCACTCGTTGTTTCGAGCAAGCCATGGATTGATGCTTGTGGAGGAAGGGGAGTATAAACTTTACCATTCTGCTTTGGAACCGCCTATAATCTATTTAGCATGGAATATATCGTCGTCTTTTAGTTGTTATGTTGACAATGAAAGTATGCCGCTCAAAATATAATTTATCTCTATTTCAAAATCGAGCTCTGGCACCTCTATAAATCCCTGCTTCCCTCTGCGAAGGGCCTATCCATTTACTTTTATGTTGAGTCATCACCTTTCTTATTAAAAAGCACCCGCTGGAGAGCACACTGTCGTTTGCATTCATTATTATTGGTTTATATTGGGTATGACTTGACTGGATCTCTTTTACCATGAATTACAATGTTTAGTCAGTCCTTGATCTTTAAAGGTGCTCTGCATTTATGTTTTGCGGTCTTAGAAAGGGCTAGCGAGATACCATTTTGTTATATCATGTTATGATTATTTTGAGAAAGTGTTGTCACCCAAGTTTTATTATTATGGCTCGCTAGCTGATTATGCTATTGATATGAGTAATTGTGAGACCTACGTGTCATTGTGAGTACGGTTAGTTCATAATAATTGCTGAGACTTGAATGCTGAATTTTCATGTTTACAATAACAAGAGCAAACAGAGTTTGTAAAAGTTTTTCTTTTTCTCTTTCAGTTTGTCAACTGAATTGCTTGAGGACAAGCAAGGGTTTAAGCTTGGGGGAGTTGATACGTCTCCGTCGTATCTACTTTTCCAAACACTTTTGCCCTTGTTTTGGACTCTAACTTGTATGATTTGAATGGAACTAACCCAGACTGACGCTGTTTTCAGCAGAACTGCCATGGTGTTGTTTTTTGTGCAGAAAATAAAAATTCTCGGAATGTCCTGAAACTCCACGGAACACCTTCGAAAAAATAAAGAAAATCCTTGCAAAAGATGATGACCAGGGGGGCCACACCCTACTCACGAGGGTGGGGGCGCCCCCCTGGGCACGCCCCCCTACCTCGTGGGCCCCCTGGTGGCCCTCCGACGCCAACTCTAACTCCATATATTGGCTTTCGGGGAGAAAAAATAGGAGAGAAGAAATCATCGCGTTTTACTATATGGAGCCGCCGCCAAGCCCTAATCTCTCTCGGGAGGGCTGATCTGGAGTCCGTTCGGGGCTCCGGAGAGGGGGATTCGTCGCCATCGTCATCATCAACCATCCTCCATCACCAATTTCATGATGCTCACCGTCGTGCGTGAGTAATTGCATCGTAGGCTTGCTGGACGGTGATGGGTTGGATGAGATTTATCATGTAATCGAGTCAGTTTTGTTAGGGTTTGATCCCTAGTATCCATTATGTTCTGAGATATATGTTGCTATGACTTTGCTATGCTTAATGCTTGTCACTAGGGCCCGAGTGCCATGATTTCAGATCTGAACCTATTATGTTTTCATGAATATATGTGTGTTCTAGATCTTATCTTGCAAGTCTATAGTCACCTACTATGTGTTATGATCCGGCAACCCCGAAGTGACAATAATCGGGACCACTCCCGGTGATGACCATAGTTTGAGGAGTTCATGTATTCACTATGTGCCAATGCTTTGTTCCGGTTCTCTATTAAAAGGAGGCCTTAATATCCCTTAGTTTCCAATAGGACCCCGCTGCCACGGGAGGATAGGACAAAAGATGTCATGCAAGTTCTTTTCCATAAGCACGTATGACTATATACGGAATACATGCCTACATTACATTGATGAACTGGAGCTAGTTCTGTGTCACCCTATGTTATGACTGCTACATGATGAACCACATCCGGCATAATTATCCATCGCTAATCCGGTGCCTACAAGTTTTCCATATACTGGTTTACACTTATTTACTTTTCCGTTGCTACTGTTACAATCACTACAAAATACCAAAAACATTACTTTTGCTGTCTTTACTTTTGTTACCATTACCACCACTATCATGTTACTTTGCTACTAAACACTTTGCTGCAGATACTAAGTTTCCAGGTGTGGTTGAATTGACAACTCGGTTGCTAATACTTGAGAATATTCTTTGGCTCCCCTTGTGTCGATTCAATAAATTTGGGTTGAATACTCTACCCTCGAAAACTGTTGCAATCCCCTATACTTGTGGGTCATCAAAGGTCAGGAAGCAAGCTCTGGAAAGGTAGGAGTTCATCATGGAGGAGATCAGAAAACTAGAGGCGGCAGGCTTGGTAAGGGGGGTGCTCCATCCGACGTGGTTGGCCAACCCGGTAGCGGTGCGTAAGGCAAACGGGAAGTGGAGACTGTGTATTGATTACACAGACATCAATAAAGCTTGTACAGAGGATCCCTTCCCGTTACCGCGCATCAACCAGATTGTCGACTCCACGGCTGGGTGTGACATGTTATCATTCCTCGACGCCTACTCAGGGTACCACCAGATATTCATGACGAAATGAGACAAGGAGAAGACATCGTTCATCACCCCATGTGGTACGTATTGCTTTTTACGGATGCCTTTCGGGTTGAAGACTGCTGGCTCAACCTTTGCAAGAGCAGTCCAAATTGGTTTTGTGCCCCAGCTACATCGAAATATGGAAGCTTATATGGATGACATAGTGGTCAAAACCAAGGACAAAGCAACACTTGTGCAAGATCTGGAGGAAACATTTGCGAAGTTGCACAAGATCAACCTCAAGTTGAACCCTGAGAAGTGTGTCTTCGGTGTCCCGTCCGGCAAGCTTCTCAGGTTCTTTGTGTTGCAGCGCGGGATTGAGGCAAACCCAGATAAGATCAAGGCCATCGAGCAGATTGAGGCACCTAAACGGATCAAAGACATGCGTCAGCTCACTGGCTGTGTTGCCGCCATGAGAATATTCATCTCCAAGTCCGCGGAGCGTTCCCTTCCCTTCTTCAAGATCTTGAAGAAGACAGGCCCGATGGAGTGGACCCCGGAGGCCGAGGCAGCACTATGGGATTTGAAGAAGTACCTCTCCTCTACCCCAGTGCTGGTTGCGCCCAGACCACAAGAACCGTTGCTGCTGTACCTAGCGGCAACGAATCAGGTGGTTAGCGCCGCATTGGTGGCGCAGAGAGAGGTCGACGAAGAGGCAGCGGCAGCGGCAGGCTCAACGGATGGCGAGCCGGAACTCTCCTGGCAGGGCTCGGTCCCGGAAAGACTGAGTCCCCGGCAGAGGCTGACGCCAGTGCAACAGGGCCCACACGACTGGGTCAAGTGGCGCAGAAGAAGAAAATGGTGCAGCACCCAGTCTAGTTCGTCAGCTCCCTCTTGCAGGGGGCTAGGTTGAGGTACTCAGGTGTGCAAAAATTGCTCTTCGGCCTCCTTATGGCCTCGAGGAAGCTGTGTCATTACTTCCAAGCGCACGAGATCACCATGGTCACCCGCCTCCCGCTGCAACGGATACTGCAGAACCCAGATGCAACGGGAAGGATCATGGAATGGGCCCTGGAGTTGTTGAGTTTTGGTTTAAAGTTCGAAAGCACCTCGACGATTCAGAGCAGAGTCTTGGCGGAGTTCGTTACGGAATGGACCTCGTGTCAGGACCCCGACTCAATGCCACATCGATCTAGCATGTAACACCTCATATCACTTTGCGGCCTCACACACGGTATTCCCACGGGTGTCGCCTTACCTTTGCCCGGGACCGTTTGCGCCTTTTGGCACACGTATATGACAGTGTCGCTAGCATCCATATGATAAGGAGCCCGGGCTGACATGGCTAGTCGTAAACCCAAAGTGGCACGAACTTACAGGGACAGGCATCCATGACCCAGCATCGAATGTGTCGGTCATCAGCGAGTGAATCCAGGCTGTAGCACTGGGCTAGCAGGACTCCGGTGAACCGGGCTGTAGCGGGCTAACAGGACTCCGGTATTCATCGCGTGACATTTCCCCGGAGGGACAGACACAGGAACGAAGAATGACACATGCCGGCCAGCCTAAGTGTTCCGAAGCAGTAGCAAGCTACCATGGCTCAGTGGAAACACTAGGAGACATTTCTCGGTAAGAGAGGCTACTAAGGATAAACAACTAGATAGCCAGATCCCACACATACCAAGCATTTCAATCATACACACAATATGCTCGATATGTGCAAATACAACAAGGCATCACAACATGACTCTACGACACAAGTATTTATCCAATAGGCTCCGAGGAGCGAGATATTACAAACATGGGTCTCATGACCCAACAATCAAAGCATACAAGTCAAGCACATGCGGAAGCTTAACATGTCTGAGTACAGACATCTAGAAATGAAAAAGGCTGAGAAGCCTGACTATCTACCAGATCCTGCCGAGGGCACAAGATCGTAGTTGAGGTAACAAGCTAAACGTCGAAGCCCACGTGGAACTACTAGTGAGACTGAAGTCTCTCTGCAAAACATAAAATAGGCAAACGTGAGTACAAATGTACCCAGCAAGACTTACATCAGAACTAACTACATATGCATCATTATCAACAAAGGGGATGGTGGGGTTTAACTGCAGCAAGCCAGCTTTGACTCGGTGGCTATCCTGAACTACGATTGCAAGCGACTCTTTTGAGGTGGCGCACACGAGTCCACATATTCACCATATCAATACACCACTATGGATCCGCTCCCGTCTCCCTACGAGAACGCCATCCATAGCACTCACGCTTATCTTGCGTATTTTAGAGTATCCACTTTCACTTGTCTATGAACTGATATAAGCAATCCAGAAGTCCTTTTCCGCGGACACGGCTATTCGAATAGATTAGGTTAACCCTGCAGGGGTGTACTTCTTCATACACGCTCTCACCACTTACCGTCGTTTACACGACATGTACTCGGCAACCTTCAAGCGGAAGCCCAACGTGGGTGTCGGCCACGACCTACCTAATCACCTAAGTCTCTAGTCCAGGTTTATCGCCTATTCGGGTTCCATCCATGAGGAGATCCGGCCGGAGTTTCGCTCACAGCCCCAAACGATGTGAACAGGGTTCCCGAGACACCAAACGGGCGCCCGGTACACCGTGCCACGTGCCTACCGCATCACAGCCCACCCCTACGGTCAGCGCTGCGCACGGCCTCCAGCATACTACAAACACCAGAAACTACTTGCAACTCCTGGACAGAGGACAAGGGTGATTAAGAAGCCGAGAGGGTCCATTGGTTTCGGGCCCAATGCGTGGTAGTAGCTGAATCATGGATCACAAACAAAGAACTCAGTTCCTGAGGACGGATGCAATGAGACAACCCACCATGTACTCCTACATGGCCTCTCACCGCTACCTTTACCAAAACGTGTTCACACACTTAGCTCACACACAGTAGGACATGTTCACACGCCTCTGATTCATCCCCGATGAATCAGACCTGACTCAACTCTAAGCAGTAGCAGGCATGACAAACAAGCAAGAATGAGTAGGCACAACAGGGCTCAAACAACTCCTACTCATGCTAGTGGGTTTCATCTATTTACTTTGGAATGACAGGTCATGCAAAGGATAAAGGGGTTCAGCTACCGCAGCAAGTAACAAATGAATCGTTGTTGTCCTAATGCAGTAAAAGAGAGCAGGAGCGAGAGAGTGGGATTGTATCAGAATGAACAAGGGGGTTTTGCTTGCTTGACACTTCTGAAGATAATATAGTTCTTCATCGGTGTCATCGATCACATCGCCGGTACACGTCTATCGAGAGGGGACAATACCGGCAACAAAGAAGAACACAATCAATGCAATGCACAAAATGATGCATGCTATGACATGGCAATATGAATGTGTTTTGAGCTAATGCAACTAGCAACAGATTAAATGAAGTTGGTTTGAATACAAGATTCAAATTCAAACTCCATATGTGATTATTCAAATGCCATTTAATTGATTTGTGCTATACATAAGCTATAAGTTGTTCTAACATGCATAAAAATGGTACAGATGGATTCCTTGAATTTTTTTGATAATTTTTCATATATAAATTATTTAATTTGGAGTTACGGTTGAATTACTATGAATTTTTGAAGTTTTGAACATTTTCTGGAATTTCCTGAATATTTAGAATTAAAATAATTCCAGAAAATGATTTAACTGCGTCAGCCTGACGCCAGCATGACGTCAGCGAGTCAACGGCCAGGTCCAGGTCAAACCTGACGTGCGGGGTCCACACGTCAGTGACACAGGAACTAATCCCGGTCAAACCCAGCGCTGACTGGGGTTTGACCAGGGGTGGGGCCTACTGTCAGTGGCTGTAGGTGGTTTAGTTAGTTGGATTAGCTCCTAATGACGGAGCCACGTCAGCTCCCGCTGGAGTTTCGCCGGCGACGACCATGGCCGACGACGGAGATGCAACGTGTGCTCGCTACGAAGCACCATTCGACGCGTGGTTTGCTCCTACGGGTAGCTGAAGATGCGCCGCATCCAACTGGGCGAGCGGCAGCGGCTGTTGTGGCCGGAGCTCGCCGGAAACAAGCTCGCGGCGGCGCCGGAGTTCGGGCGCCGATCAATTCGACGCTATGGTGCGCTACGGGAGAAACTGGTGGGTGCTGCGGGCTCCTGAGGTTGCGGTGAGCACGACGGTGGGCTCGGGAGCGAGCTGCGGTGGCTGTGGCCACGGCCACGCCATGGCCGGCGGCGAGAAGCTCTCGGCCGTGGTGGTAACAGCGGCTACGGAGGGAAATAGAGCACGGGGAGAGAGGGGTTCGGCAGAGGAGCTCACGGCGTGGTCGACGAGCAGCTCGGTGGGCTCGGGGAGGTGGCGGAGACGGCGAATCGACGAGCGGCATCCGGCGGCCGTGTGTGAAGAAGACGGCTCGATGACGGTGATCCAGGGCGTCCGAGGTCGCTTGACTCGTCGGAGAGGATGAGGGCGAGGTAGCCGAGCTACTGGGCACGCCGAGGGTCGAGGGGGAGGCTCTGGGTGCGGCAACGGCGAGTGGCGGCGATGAGCTCTGCTCGGGCTGCGTGAGAGAGAGAGCAGAGGAGGGGGAAGGGGTCGAGAGAGAGTGCGAGGGGGTTCCAGGGGGTGGCGTGGAGCTGCGG
>NC_041389.1:156489090-156530786 GCF_002162155.2 Triticum dicoccoides
GGATGTGACAACTCACCCCCACTAAACAAAAATCTCGTCCCGAGATTCAAGCGTAGGGTAAGGTGAAGGGGAAACGCAACTAGTATAATCTTCACGATCCAGGGTGCACTTCATAAGAGCGTTGATTCGATCACCATCATTGTCTCGAAGTCTTTCTCTGAGAACTCCAACTAACATGACAAGAAGAGGGAAGGAAAACTCTAGAAGAATTAATCTTCTCAAAGAACGAACAACTCAGGATTAACTCACGGAATGGGACATAGCAACATCTCTCGAGCTGAGAGACGAAGCACACCTCTAGAGGAATGGAGTGGAACAGATGACGAAGGTTCACTAGGTAGACAACGATTCCACACCTAAGAAGGTGGTGAACGGTTGTCAACGTAGCGAGGAGTTGAGTTGCCATGATACCTCAACGAGACATCCTGGAGGGGGGGGTGATTCGTAGATATATCTTCTTAAGTGGCAAAAGAATTACCTTTGATTCAGAGATCATTGAAACTCTTTAAACCAGCCTAGGACAATTCTCGAGCGATCGTTTGGTGGGGGTCGATAGAATGGCATACTCGGACTTGGATGATGTGGATTACCTTGTTGAAGACAATGTAATGGATGAATTTGCTTATCACCGGAAATGGAAGAGACCCATGGTAGAATGGCACATTGGCGGTGCAAGCTGGGAACAAAATGCAAATGCTGGGAATGATTCTGGTAACTGGGGAAGAACCCAACAATAGAGAGTGAATTCACTGTTTGAGAAGGTCATAGCATTGCCGAGGGAACTGAGAGCATCCCAATTAGAGCCGATGATAACACGTAGCGCTTGTGCGTGCTCTCAATAACTTGAGCATTTCCACAATCATCAAGGTTTTATCAACAACCGCGTCAAGGGTGCTGACAACACAACATACTACCATGATGAATAGCGATGGACGATGCAGATGCGAAGGAGGATAACACTTTCTCAGATTTCACCTTAGCGAGGCCAAGCAAATAAAATCTGGATGATCGACCGAGAGACATTTAGCACTCCGCTTCTAATGTTCTCCTTGATGTGCTAGCGTAATCCACCCATAGATATGGTTTGATATCTAGAACATCAAGTAAAAAGGTCGGACTTCGGAACACAGAAATCCATAGGGGCAACTAGGGAGTAATCCTACGAAATCCCTATGGGGAGGTGGCCAACTTCCTCAAACAAGATACTATAATAATAGGTCTACCGGATGGGTGTGTTGGCCACGACATCCACCTTGCCGGTTATTGAGAGACCAATATTATAATTCTTGGGAAATGTTCCAACCATCATATCTGCCTGAGATTCAGATCTGGTTGGTGTCAGGATATTCCAGACTCATCGAGTCTAGGAAGAAAACGGAAGTTTGCAACACAAATCGACGAGATGACGTTGCGAGATTCTCGGGGAATGAACTACGATAGCAAGCTCCAAAACATGAGCTGGTTCTGCTACAAACATGTGAACACGTTGTCCCAGACAAGCATGCCCTCATGGTAGTGTTACAATAAAACACTACCGAGTTCAGGAGGGGGAACCATCAACGAGGGTATCGAAGTCTTGTGCATTACCATGGATTAACACTTAACTCCTTTTCTCGAACAAATCAGTCAGTGGCTTGGGGTGCTACGGAACACATATAGAATGGAGGTTGCAAGTCTCCGAACCACAGAATACTTTCGCACGTGTGCATGACTGATTTGGGATGATTCCAAAGGAAACAAAACAATCTTTCTCAAATTCACGGCGGCAACTTTCACCAAATGCACGTGTATAAGAGGAAGTCACTCCTTTCATCAAACAAATACTTCATGAGCTAGCATGAAGAAAATGCTTTCAAAAGTTTCCAACACTAGCTTAATGTTCAACAAAATCATGGAGGAGATAAGGATGTTGTCAATGGGCTCAACAACAATTCATCCGGGTTTCCTTTTAAAAGGAATTCCATAGTTAAGTGAACACGGTGATAGCATTGGTCAGACCAAAGATGTAATGGTGTATGCTCGAGGGATCAACCACGAATAAGACAACATTACGAGCATCGTTGGTACTGATTTGATTTGACGATAGCCCACACTCAAATCAAAGGATTGATAAGACAATAGGTCCAGCAACTGATCACAAGGACCAATCGATGAAGATATCATCTTTCTTCAGCACACCCTACACAAGAATATCCCTTTGGAACGAACTAAGTCAGGAAAGCTTTTATCTTCCAACTCTCCAAGTTGTTGTCTAGCTTAACCAACTAGCTCAGGGATATCTAACACCGATTTTTGGAGAGAAGGTGGTTCACAAGAACCCAACTTGATCACGAGATCAACATAGCGGTCAGGCGACAACCTGGTGATACTTCCGAGAAGAAATTTGGAATATCATGAACCACCGGTATGTTACTAAGCTCGAGAACAATCTTACTTTTCAGGGCAAGACGATATGATCAAATAAGCAAGGATTGGCACTATCCTAACTCACTGATCGGAGAGTGCACCAGAAATAAGGACTAGGTAGCACAATCAACCTTAGGGTGACGATTCAATAATCAACACGCTAAGAATGAGGTTATCGTCCATTTAACTACCAAGCAATGGAGTTGCTAGCAGTATTGATTTCACACGCCATGATTCATTTGTCGGCATTCCGGTTACAATAACACGGAAACCGAGAAATTATCAATGATGATCAGAAGTATTACTGCGTCAAGAATTCATAAGATGGTGTGCAATTCCCATGATATTCCTGATATAAAGATGGTAATACTTCAAGGTAGAACAGACCAGAAGCTGGATTGGAATTTTGATCTGCGGAATACAATTGCTTTGACCCAATCCTAGATATGGATGAGATTCTGGAGTTTGTTTCTCCTATTCATTCTGAAATAGAATGGCTTGGCGGACCACAAGGGTAATAGGCATCGACGAACGAATGCACGCATACTCTTGACTATCAATTGATAGGCGAGGGTCGGAAACAACTAAGATGGGACAACTCAAAAGAACATATGATTTTATGAGTTGTGGATGCATGGATTAGCATGTCGAACGAAGTTCAACATATTTCTTCCGGATAACCCATGCAGAAAGGTAGAACTGGCAGAGCCACAATATATAATGGAGAACTCATCAAGAATAATCCTGTTGTGATATTTCAGTTCAACGAGGAACTTCTGCCATAAGTAGTTCATGGTATTTGGAAGAAGAAGATACCACGGACTTCAAGGACTATCGCAAAGGTTACTAATATCCTAAAGGCACTAGCAATTACTATCAGCATGAAGTAGGTAGAGTGAATCTCGGGTTCAAGAACCCAGGAACAGAATACCTATTACTAAGTAGCATCACGGGATGCTTTCGAGAATGATGGCCAGAATCATCACACTGGGAACACAAATCATGGCTAAATTACTAGATGATCCCCTAAGACACCTAGGGTCATAATAATATCTCCAACATATATGTCAAGGTAACGGAGTACCTCAACTCACCGATTAGTGTGGTTAATCTGGCCCAAAGGAACATTGAAATGGGAAGAAAGGATTTGCAAATGCATCAGTCTACTTAGAAACCTGGGATGACTCGGACAGCATAACGGCTGTAAATGCTCAGAAAAGATTTGAGACATTCAAAAAAATGGTGGCATAACCACTCAGAAGCACAATATCAAGGTTTCGAGATCAACAATTAACATACGGAAGTAGTAGGAACTGAACTGAGACTTAAATCCAACAATCTTATAAGTCCACTGATTAGTAACACGTGATCCTAATAGAAAGAAGAGATAGCCTAGTTCTTAATCCCCGTAGAAGAGAAGATGATGACTCAGATCAGAAGGCCATGAGGTATAAGGAGTAAAAAGAGCCTTACGTTCCATCCCACAATCAATTCCCCTACATATAACTAAAGAATTTCTAGACTCAACATCGACCAGTTTGGCTTGGTAATCCTACAGGCAGTCAAGCTCTGATACCAACCTGTCAGGACCCCGACTCAATGCCACATCGATCTAGCATGTAACACCTCATATCACTTTGCGGCCTCACGCACGGTATTCCCACGGGTGTCGCCTTACCTTTGCCCGGGACCGTTTGCGCCTTTTGGCACACGTATATGACAGTGTCGCTAGCATCCATATGATAAGGAGCCCGGGCTGACATGGCTAGTCGTAAACCCAAAGTGGCACGAACTTACAGGGACAGGCATCCATGACCCAACATCGAACGTGTCGGTCATCAGCGAGTGAATCCAGGCTGTAGCACTGGGCTAGCAGGACTCCGGTGAACCGGGCTGTAGCGGGCTAACAGGACTCCGGTATTCATCGCGTGACATTTCCCCGAAGGGACAGACACAAGAACGAAGAAGGACACATGTCGGCCAGCCTAAGTGTTCCGAAGCAGTAGCAAGCTACCATGGCTCAGTGGAAACACTAGGAGACATTTCCCGGTAAGAGAGGCTACTAAGGATAAACAACTAGATAGCCAGATCCCACACATACCAAGCATTTCAATCATGCACACAATATGCTCGATATGTGCAAATACAAGAAGGCATCACAACATGACTCTACGACACAAGTATTTATCCAATAGGCTCCGAGGAGCGAGATATTACAAACATGGGTCTCATGACCCAACAATCAGAGCATACAAGTCAAGCACATGCGGAAGCTTAACATGTCTGAGTACAGACATCTAGAAATGAAAAAGACTGAGAAGCCTGACTATCTACCAGATCCTGCTGAGAGCACAAGATCATAGCTGAGGTAACAAGCTAAACGTCGAAGCCCACGTGGAACTACTAGTGAGACTGAAGTCTCTCTGCAAAACATAAAATAGGCAAACATGAGTACAAATGTACCCAGCAAGACTTACATCAGAACTAACTACATATGCATCATTATCAACAAAGGGGATGGTGGGGTTTAACTGCAGCAAGCCAGCTTTGACTCGATGGCTATCCTGAACTACGATTGCAAGCGACTCTTTTGAGGTGGCGCACACGAGTCCACATATTCACCATATCAATACACCACTATGGATCCGCTCCCGTCTCCCTACGAGAACGCCATCCATAGCACTCACGCTTATCTTGCGTATTTTAGAGTATCCACTTTCACTTGTCTATGAACTGATATAAGCAATCCAGAAGTCCTTTTCCGCGGACACGGCTATTCGAATAGATTAGGTTAACCCTGCAGGGGTGTACTTCTTCATACACGCTCTCACCACTTACCGTCGTTTACACGACATGTACTCGGCAACCTTCAAGCGGAAGCCCAACGTGGGTGTCGGCCACGACCTACCTAATCACCTAAGTCTCTAGTCCAGGTTTATCGCCTATTCGGGTTCCATCCATGAGGAGATCCGGCCGGAGTTTCGCTCACAGCCCCAAACGATGTGAACAGGGTTCCCGAGACACCAAACGGGTGCCCGGTACACCGTGCCACGTGCCTACCGCATCACAGCCCACCCCTACGGTCAGCGCTGCGCACGGCCTCCAGCATACTACAAACACCAGAAACTACTTGCAACTCCTGGATAGAGGACAAGGGTGATTAAGAAGCCGAGAGGGTCCATTGGTTTCGGGCCCAATGCGTGGTAGTAGCTGAATCATGGATCACAAACACAGAACTCAGTTCCTGAGGACGGCTGCAATGAGACAACCCACCATGTACTCCTACATGGCCTCTCACCGCTACCTTTACCAAAACGTGTTCACACACTTAGCTCACACACAGTAGGACATGTTCACACGCCTCTGATTCATCCCCGATGAATCAGACCTGACTCAACTCTAAGCAGTAGCAGGCATGACAAACAAGCAAGAATGAGTAGGCACAACAGGGCTCAAACAACTCCTACTCATGCTAGTGGGTTTCATCTATTTACTGTGGAATGACAGGTCATGCAAAGGATAAAGGGGTTCAGCTACCGCAGCAAGTAACAGATGAATCGTTGTTGTCCTAATGCAGTAAAAGAGAGCAGGAGCGAGAGAGTGGGATTGTATCGGAATGAACAAGGGGGTTTTGCTTGCCTGGCACTTCTGAAGATAATATAGTTCTTCATCGGTGTCATCGATCACATCGTCGGTACACGTCTATCGAGAGGGGACAATACCGGCAACAAAGAAGAACACAATCAATGCAATGCACAAAATGATGCATGCTATGACATGGCAATATGAATGTGTTTTGAGCTAATGCAACTAGCAACAGATTAAATGAAGTTGGTTTGAATACAAGATTCAAATTCAAACTCCATATGTGATTATTCAAATGCCATTTAATTGATTTGTGCTATACAGCAGCTATAAGTTGTTCTAACATGCATAAAAATGGTACAGATGGATTCCTTGAATTTTTCTGATAATTTTTCATATATAAATTATTTAATTTGGAGTTACGGTTGAATTACTATGAATTTTTGAAGTTTTGAACATTTTCTGGAATTTCCTGAATATTTAGAATTAAAATAATTCCAGAAAATGATTTAACTGCGTCAGCCTGACGCCAGCATGACGTCAGCGAGTCAACGGCCAGGTCCAGGTCAAACGTGACGTGCGGGGTCCACACGTCAGTGACACAGGAACTAATCCCGGTCAAACCCAGCGCTGACTGGGGTTTGACCAGGGGTGGGGCCTACTGTCAGTGGTTGTAGGTGGTTTAGTTAGTTGGATTAGCTCCTAATGGAGGAGCCATGTTAGCTCCCGCCGGAGTTTCGCCGGCGACGAGCATGGCTGACGACGGAGATGCAACGTGTGCTCGCTACGGAGCACCATTCGACGCGTGGTTTGCTCCTACGGGTAGCTGAAGATGCGCCGCATCCAACTGGGCGAGCGGCAGCGGCTGTGGTGGCCGGAGCTCGCCGGAAACGAGCTCGCGGCGGCGCCGGAGTTCGGGCGCCGATCGATTCGACGCTATGGTGCGCTACGGGAGAAACTGGTGGGTGCTGTAGGCTCCTGAGGTTGCGGTGAGCACGACGGTGGGCTCGGGAGCGAGCTACGGTGGCTGTGGCCACGGCCACTCCATGGCCGGCGGCAAGAAGCTCTCGGCCGCGGTGGTAACGGCGGCTACGGAGGGAAATATAGCACGGGGAGAGAGGGGTTCGGCAGAGGAGCTCACGGCGAGGTCGACGAGCATCTCGATGGGCTCGGGGAGGTGGCGGAGACGGCGAATCGACGAGCGGCATCCGGTGGCCGTGTGTGAAGAAGACGGCTCGATGACAGCGATGCAGGGCGTCCGAGGTCGCTTGACTCGTCGGAGAGGATGAGGGCGAGGTAGCCGAGCTACTGGGCACGCCGAGGGTCGAGGGGGAGGCTCTGGGTGCGGCAACGGCGAGCGGCGGCGATGAGCTCCGCTCGGGCTGCGCGAGAGAGAGAGCAGAGGAGGGGGAAGGGGTCGAGAGAGAGTGCGAGGGGGTTCCAGGGGGTGGCATGGAACTGCGGGAGACGTCCAGGAGAGGAGGAGGCAGCCAGGCAGGGAGGAGGTGGCCGGGGCGCGTGGCCGCGCGCGCCACCGAGCAGCTTCGGGGCGAGGGGGAGGAAGACGACAGGGGGAGAAGCGGCGGTGGGCTGGGCCGGCTGGAGGAGCTGGGCCAGGTGGGCTGAGGTGAGCGCCAGGTAGTCCTCTGCTCTTTCTATTTTTGTTTTTATTTATCTATTTTGTTCTGTGTTGTTTTAGTTTAGTAATATACTAAACCATTTTATAAAATCCTGAAAATAGTTATGTGGCTAGAACTAAAATATACCAAACCACATAAAATGTTCCAGTAATTATTGGACATATATTATTTATATATCAAATATATATCCAATGCAAATAGCTATTTATTTAATTCAAAGGCCCAAAATAATTAACTCTGAGATACCAAAAATATTGTTTTGAGTTTTACCTCTTTGCAATATTTTCAGAGACTAAGAGGAACATTTTCTTGGACTTCTTTGAGGAGATTTTAATGTTGATCATTTTTAGAAGGTTTCTGAGGCTTTGAAAATTCCTCAATTCAAATTTCATTTGAATTAAAACATGATGCTCACATGAGGTCTAGCCTAGTGCATAACAGGACCAGGGATGTGACACCTCGACGCCCGACGAAGAGGTACAGGAGACCACTCTCCCCGGCAAGGAAACGAGCTGCAATTGGATCATGTACTTTGATGGGGCTTTTTTGCTGCAAGGCGCCGGTGCTGGTGTCCTGCTTGTCACACCCACCACAGAGCACCTCAAGTATGTCATCCAAATGCACTTTCCCCGGGAGATGTCAACTAACAACACCGCCGAGTACGAGGGCTTGCTTGCCGGTCTCAGGATCGCGGCGGACCTCGGAGTCAAAAAGCTCATCGTCAGGGGTGATTCACAACTCGTCATCAGGCAGATCAACAAAGATTATCAAATCCCGTTGATGGAAGCTTACGTGGATGAAATGAGGAAACTAGAGGAGCGCTTTGACGGTATACGAGCAGAGCATGTCCCTCGGACGGAAAATGACATCACCGACTACCTGTCAAAGCGCGTTGCCCTCAAGCTACCTGTGGAACCATGTACTTTTGTGCTTCCATTAACTCAATGATCCGTCGAACCAGCAACCGGGCAGAACAAGCGGAGGAAGCTGGGCCCCGGCAAGTACTTCCCCACCGAGCTCCCCGGAGCCGCTGGCAAAGATGTTGCCGTGGATGCTGATGCTGCCGCGGGGCAACCGACTCCGGCAGGGCCTCAGGCCATGGCCGTAGAGACGGCCGCTCCCGTGGCAGAGGAGATGCCTTTGGTCCTTGTCATCGAGCCACGGGCTCCGGCATGGGCGCAACACACCATCTGATTCCTCCAAAAAGGATAGCTTCTTGAGGAGCAGGAAGAGGCAGAGAGAGTAGCCCGCCGGTCTGCTCTATACCAATTCGTTGACAACGTCTTGTACAGAAAAAGACCAAATGGGGTGAAATTGAAGTGCATCTCCTAGGAGGAAGGACTAGGGCTGTTGGCAGAGATACATGGAGGCATATGTGGCTCCCACATAGGGTCGAGTGCCCTTGCTGGCAAGGCTTTCAGGCAAGGTTTCTTCTAGCCCACTGCCCTCCAGGATGCGACTGTCGGCATTCTGGGAACGGGGGTACCCAGACTTGCCTGCCTGCGGCCTGCGGTGTGGCTCAGGGAGTGGCCCAGTACGGCCCATCTTCATCAACACATGCTCAAGACCCTCGTGAGGGGCCAAGCCTCGCGGGGCGGATGACAGGAGGCTTCCTCGGGCATAGCCTCATTAGGCTGGCCCGCGAGGAGGCGGAGAGATCAAGGCGGGGTACCTCACGAGGAGCCCATGACGCAAGCCATGACGACCGAGGCCAGGCGGGCGCCGGCCTGCGCAGAGTCCTTGTTTCCTCTTTGGTGCAAAGGGGGCAAGCGCAGGCAAGAGTATCAAGCAAAGGCAACCATTTCGGTGCAACAAGACCAAGACCAGCAGGACGGCAGGATGGAGGTCATCGTGGAGCCCAAGCCGGCATCACTGTCAGGGTCTTTGGCAGCCGAAGACCAACTTTAGTCAGGATAAGTGTACTAGACGTTCCCCTTCAAAATGGCCAATTGTTGGCGCCCTTCCCGCTCAATATTTGAGAAGAGGCCCAGGGCCTCCCTCTATAAATAGGACTAGCCACCCGGAGGGGAGATGATAGATCTAGAGAGAGAGAGAGAGAGAGAGAGGCGACTGAACTCACCCAAGCAGTTCATTGCACCAGCCAAGAACATCCCCTCGCGAGGCTGTTCTTCCTTGTACTATTCATCATCAGCCCCTGAGGCAATCCACCACACCACAAACTTGAGTAGGGTATTACACCACAATGGTGGCCTGAACTAGTATAAATCTTGTGTCTCTTGTGTTGTTCTTCGTGTAGTTTAGATCCTTGCGAGGCGACGAGACGTGGGTAGGTAGGAGGTGTGATCTCCGCGTGCACCCCAGAGTTCAAACCTTGAGGGTCTGCCGGAACCCGAAATCCGACATTTGGCGCGCCAGGTAGGTGTGCGCCGGAATCCGCCTTCTGTCGCCTCGTGTTTCGCCGCCCATCGCATCCATGCCAGACGCTCGTCGAGCCCGCGCCGAGCGCCGGGCCGCTCTTGCCACTCGCGTCGCCCATACGACCCCCGTCGGCGGGCGCCCCCACCGTTCCCCGTCGCCTGCCGTCAACGCCGCCACTGGCCCAGCGGGGATCGAGTAGCAGGCGTCGTCCCTGCTTCCTTCGGTGCAGCGAGAAGGCCGCACCGCCACCCCGTTGCTGACTCCAGCCGGTTCCTCGTCCCACGCCCGTCGCGCTCCTGCGGACGTGCATGTCGCGCTGCTCCTGGCGCGGGAGCTTCTGCACTACCGTCCTGTTGACGACCTCTACGATGAGTGGCTCGCCCGCATCACCGAGCTCGTCAACGCCGTTGGGGGCTCCCCTGCGGCATCCCTCTAGCTGCACCGCGCCCCGCCCTGCGCGGGCGAGGAAGCTCCAGGGGCGCCTCAGCCGCCTCCCCCTCAAGAAGGCTCCTTGGCCCCAAGGCGCGTGGCCCCTGGGCGGAACCCACTCCGTCCGGCGCCAGCACAGCAAGAGAAGAGCTGCCAAGAGATCCCTCGCCCCCAAGAAGCTGCCCGTGTGCTCCCTGCACTGGCCCGACACGAATACGCTCCTGCTCCAGCGCGTCAAGACCCCGCGCTACTCCTGGCGGCAGCGCACGGAGACTTCCAAGATCAAGCTCTCCGTCACCAAAGGCCTCCCGCGGCCACTACAAGCTGTCGTGCCTTCACCGCCGAGCTGCGCAGCGTGGCTTGGCCGGGCAAGTTCAAGCCAGATCTGCCCCCGCGCTATGATGGCACGGCTGACCCTGCGGAGTTCCTCCAGCTCTATGAGCTGGGCATCGAAGCCGCCAACGGGGATGAGAAGGTCATGGCGAACTGGTTCCCCATGGCGCTCAAGGACGGTGCCCGCACCTGGCTCCTGAACTTGGCTCCTGGCACCATCTCCTCCTGGGACGAGATGCGCACCCGATTCATCGCCAGCTTCCAAGGCACCCGCGACCGGACCCCGGCCATGAGCGACTTGCGCCGCATCAAGCAGCAGCCGGGAGAGATCCTGCAGAAGTTCATCCAGTGTTTCAACAGCGCTCGCCTTAAGATCCCCAAGGTGTCTGAGGAGGCCATCATCTCAGCCTTCTCCGACAGCGTGCGTGATGTCAAGATGAAGGAGGAGCTTGCGATCCATGAGGACCTGTGCACCTCCCTGGAGCTGTTCAATTTGGCGACCAAGTGCGCTAGGGCTGAGGAAGGGCGCCTTTCCCTCCTTGAGCTGCTAGCTGCCGACCCAGAAGAGAAGAAGCCTAAGGTCAAGGACGTGAAGCGCAAGGGGGCTTCCGTGCTTGCAGCAGAGCCGGACACCAAGCGAGGCAGGGATCAGCCTGAGTCATCCAAGGGCAGCCGATACTGCATGTACCACGACCTCCACACCCACAACACCAACGAATGCCAAGATCTTAGGGCCGTGCGGGACGTGCGTGCCGGCCAACGCCCCGAGCGCAGCGACCAGGGCTATGGCCGAGGAGGAGGAAGAGGTGGAGGACGATGGGAAGACCGTGGCCCTCGCCAAGGGTGGTGTGACCGACCTCGCGAGGACCGCTGGCAGGACCAGCCTCGTGAGGGAGGTTGGAGGGACCCGCCTCGCGAGGGAGGTTGGAGGGATCAGCCTCGCGAGGACCGCCCGCATGGCAACGCAGGCCTCCCTCCTCTGCCATCACCGCTGAGGAGGAATGAAGACCATCATCAGGATGAGGGGGCTGGAGGCTTCCAGGAGCCGCGCGCAATCGCTTGCATCTTGGGCGGTGCTCAAGCCCCGGCCTCTCAGCGCATCTTCAAGCAGTTTGCTCGCGAAGTGAATGAAATCCTCCCCAACCTTGAGGCCACACGCCCTCTCAGGTGGTTAGCGTGCGCCATCACGTTCAGCTCAGCGGATCAGCTCAAGTGCGCGGCCATAGCCGGAGTCCTCCAGATGCTTTGTTCCCCAATCATCAGCAATGTGCAAGTCACCAGGATCCTCATCGATGGCGGAGAAGGGCTCAATGTCCTATCCGTCGAGACGTTCAACAATCTCCAAGTGCCATACAATCAACTTCAGCCAACCAAACCTTTCTCAGGAGTCACTGATGGTTCCACGGTTCCGATAGGGCAGGTCCGCCTTCCTGTTACCTTCGGGAAGCGCGACAACTACCGCACCATGCTCATTGACTTTGACGTCGCTCACATTCTCCTGCCGTACAATGCCATCCTCGGGTATCCAGCCCTGGCCAAGTTCATGGCCGTGACTCATCACGGCTACAATGTCCTCAAGATGCCAGGAAGCGGTGGAGTCATCACGGTGCCTTGTGAAGAGAGAGACGTTGTGTGTTCTCTGGAACGTGCTTTCCAAGCCGCGTCAATTGAAGACCCAGATCACAGGAGCGGGAGGCTTCCCGAGGCTGCCCCTAAGAAGAAGACATCGCCTGGTCCCACCCCTCAGGAGGCAGGCCCCTCAGGGTCCGCGCCTGTTCAGGGGGCGCCTCCTTCTGTCGCATAGGAAGGCGCGCCCGGCGCCCTCCTTGAGCAAGGCTCGGGGGCCCTCTCCTGGAGGGCCATCAACTTTGCTAGGATCACGAGGGAGGCGCCCGGGCACCACTTGTAGGCGTGCTTCAAAGCGCATTTCCCTCGAGAAGGAGCAAGGCAAGGAGGGCCAAACCCTCAGGAGTTCATCAGCGGGATCATTCAGGAGCTGCAGGAGTCAAGAGTCATGAGTGGCAGCCGCCGCTTACCCGTCGTAGCTCCCCATCCAGGCGACGATGGTGGGCTGCGCATCTGCATCGACATACCAGGACTCAACCGAGTCGCCACTCAGGAGCGCCTCTGGCCCTCACGCGTGGGATGCTGCGAAGGTCCACCCCACGGCTATGTTCGCATGCCTTACGGCCTGCCGAACGCGGCTGTTGTGCGTCAGCGCCTCATGGGGAGCATCTTGGAGGCTCAAGCAGCCAGGCATTCAATAGTCCTGGCAGAGATGGAGATGGTCCGCGAGGAGCCGCCCGTGCCTCCGGGGCCTCCCGAGGCTCCTGGGCCTAGGGGCTCGTCAGGATCGGCTTCCACAGCGCACGCCGTCCACTACTTCAGCATCCATTCATCTTCAACATCATCAGGTGACATCCTTCGAGTTTCATTTTCAGCTCAGAGCGCCCCCCAGGGCTGCATCATTCCCAGGCCGCGTGGGTCCGTCCCTGCGGCATGTATCCCTTTGGTTCATGCTTTTAGCTTACTTTATCGGGGGCGCCCCTCGGGCTGCATCATCCCCAAGCCACTCGGACCAGACCCAGTGGCATGTATCCCACTCGCGTTTATTCGAGTCGTGCGCTTGACTCATCATGATCATTACTTGATGCCTGTCCACGACACCCTTCTTCCTTCATGTCGGTCGCTTGCATGTTAAAGGGGGGTACCTGAGCATCGCGACTCATGGGCTCTTACTGGCTCTCCAGCCCTCACCCTCTGGCTTTGTCCACGGCATCGCGACCTGGCATACCAGCGACGGCTAAGCTCACTCGAGGGCCGGGACCTGAGGATGTAGAGCATCGGCATCTAACCAAATTTGTAGGAACACATTACAAGTAAAGGCTCAGAGCCAGGCGCAACCTGCCTTGAGGTAGGGCCCCGTGGGTCCCGTGCTGGCTCACGGGTGCCCAGATACACCTCGTCAGGTCCTACTGTGCCAGCCACGTGTTAGGGCGGGGCTGTACACGCCTCGGGGGCTCCTCCCGGACCCCTCCCACGCACCAGTGGAAGCACCATGCTCCGCACTGGCTGACGACACTGCCGAGGAGCGGCTATGCCCATATGTATACGGAAGCGCTATGTTCCGCGCTGGTGATAAACAACTGAGGGTGGCCCCGGCCACATCAAACTCGGGGAGCCCAGAGCTCAATGTCCGGCTCCATCATAACGCCTCCCCTCGGGAGTGCCGCGCGAGGGGACTGGGCACTGGGGCTACGCCTGGGTCACGCGGTTGAGGTATGCGCGGGGCCGGGCTCTGCCGACGTAGAACATAAGCAAGTAGGAAGGAAAAGCGCAAATCTCAAAGAATTCAAGAGCAAATATTACAGTCCGTAGAGTGCTTTCACAATGCCAAACACAAGTTTAAACGCCTCCATGAGGCATGATGCATGTTGCAGGAGCTAAAAACAGGACAGGAGCCGCGAAGGGGGTCACTTTCTGACAGCGCCGTCGCTGGTGGCGGAGCCGCGCTGGGCGACTTCGCCTCGTGAAGCCTCAGGATCGCTAGCGCCTCGCCTTGGCTTGCTGCTGAAAGCACGGAACTTCGCCAGCAGAGCCTCTGCTCGACCCTTCACGGCCTCAGCAGCGACAGCGGGAAGCTCGCCGCTCACAGGCTCCAGCAGGCTGTCAAGGTCAACATCGCAGTCGCGGAGGTAGACGTGGGTGAAGACGCGCGTTAGCGCTGCAGAAGAAAGCACACGCGCCTCAGCCTCAGCCGTGGGGCCAAGGCCGAGGGCGACATCTTCAAGGGCGCGGACCAGGAAGGGAAGCAACTTGCCAGGGCCGTCCTCGGCGCCGACCAGCGGGCTCTCCAGGCCGCTATCATAAAGCGACTTCAGCAAGGTGCGAGCCTTCTCCTCCAGCTTCGCGAAGGCCATGCGGTCCTCGGCCAAGACCCGCGTCTTGCCGTCCAGCTCGATCCTCTTCGCCTCCAACACCTGCTCTAGCACACCTAAGAGGCCATGGCGCTCATCAAGTTTGGCATCCCGGTCCTTGGCGGCAGCCTCACGAGCCTTCATATCTTCCTTCTTCTCCTGGCGGACACGGGCCTCCTTGGCGAGCTGGTCGCGCAAGCCTTGTAGCTCACTCTCCAGCACCTTGCAGTGACCCCGGATATCGGCAACCTCACCCAAGGCGGCGTCGCGAGCAGCCTTGGCCTCAAGGATGGCCTGCTTCTCCTTGTCGCAAGCCGTCATGGCCTGAGCCAGCGCCACCTGAACTAAAGCATCAGAGCGGATCCAGCCGGAGGCCAGCTCCAGGCGCTCGGCCACCAAGCGAGGGTCGGCGCCCTGAAGATCTTATCGCAGCCAGTCCAGCTCAGCAGCAGCACGATCTAGGACAATAGAAGGAGTCGAGGAAATGGTAGTTGGTGGAGTAGGAGGAGAAGACGGCAGCGTAATCACGACACCATGAGTTGGGACCTTCTGCACCCCAATGACTGCGGCAGTGGCGTCAGGCGAGGACACCTCGGGAGTTGCTTGGGCCACGGGGGCTGAGCTCCCTCCAGCACGCCCCGCCAGGGCTCACGAGGATGATTGGGCAGGAGAGGCCCGGGCCTTGCCGCCCCTTCTCCCGCAGGTGGAAGTGCTGCCCCGGATGAAGCCTCAGGGCCCCCCTTCAACTTTTTCGCCGCGGGCACCAACCTAGCCAAGTAATATGGATGTCAAGCCTCAGCAACAAAGCAAGAAGCAAAACGAGAATCAAGCACTTATTGGTCATCGCCCGTGGGCTCAAGCAACCTCCGGCCGAACTTGAAGTCCGAGAGTCGGCTGCTGGGATCAACCTCAAGAGACTCGGGAGGAGGCGCGTCTGCAGATCGCCTCGGAGCCGGAGCAGACCCGCGAAGAACCAGCCCCGTCCTGTCCTTCTTCGGGATCAGGGGCGAGCACTCACCGCCTCGCTCGTCGCCATCCTCGTCGTCGTCCGGCATGAGGCGAAGGGTGCGGGACCTACGCCGAGGGAGGGGCGCTCTCGACTCCTCGTCGGTCGCCTCGGAATCGGGCTCCTCTTCCTGCTCCTCTTCTTCCTCCTCTCCGCTGGAGTCGCCGGAGGATACATTCACCGTCGCCAGGGCCACCAGGTCCTTAGGAACCTCCGCGGGCACAGGCTTGTCCCCGTCGAAAGCGGGCATGGAGTTCACCACCTGCTCCCAATCATCCCGAAGGAACAGGGGTACGGGAGCACCTTCCAATCTCGCCATGTCTCCCCCAACCAAGGATTGGAGGACCGCGACCAGATCTTCATTGGCCAGGACTTCGGAGCTCGGGTGAAGGGCGGCGTCGTCCCCCCGAGCCTCCACAGCGGAAGAGAGTGTTCCCGGAGCGGAGCCACCCGGTGCTCCAGGAACTCCCTCAGGAGCGACGCCCCGGTCAGTTTCGCCGTCGCCATGTTGCCTGGCCACAGGTCTGCGGCCATCCTCTCCAACACTGGCTTCGCCCGGGGATCGACAAGCTCCGTGCGGGACCAAGTGTTGACAGACTTAGGCTGCCCCATGGGCAGAATCAGCCGGGGATGGATGCTCCCAGCATCCACCATGACCCACTTGCTCCTGAAGCCTTCAATCCTCTTCCCGGGCTTCGAGATAGCATTGGAGCTGGCGTACGCAACAAAGCTCGCGCACGCGCTGATGGGGCCGCGAGAGACCCGGAGGTAAAAATAATGGCGCAGCAAGGCCACTGAGGGCCTTACCCCAACATGAGCCTCGCAGTAGTAGGCGAAAATCGCCAGGAGAAGAACAGAGTTGGGATGGAGGTGCAGAGCTTGCAGGTTGTAATGGTGGAGAATAGAAAGGAAGAACTTGGAAAAGGGGGGCACCAGACCGGCGGCGATGGCGCTCATGAAGAGTGGGTAGAAGGTGCTTCCTTTGCCCTCGGGAAGGGCGGAACCGACCTTGAGCACGGCCGCCCCGTCGTTGCCTTGCGCCGCACACATCTGGCGCGTCCGAGCAAAGTTCTTCTCCGACACATTCGGAGGATCCAGAGAGGGCGAGTACCATGCTCCGGCCGGGCTCTGGCGAGGCGCCATGCCTTGCTAGGATGCAGGGTTGGAGTAGATCTGGGGATTTCGGAAGCGAGAAGGATAAGAGCGAGAAAGGGGATCTGGGCAATGACTAGAGAAGGCAAAGAAGGTAAGCCTAGACGAGTACCACTCTCTTGTCAATTCGTGCAGTTGCCGAGGCGTCATGGGGGAGCCAGGATGCCCACGTCCAATCAACCGCCACGCGGCGCCCAAGGACGCGGGCTGATGGGGCCCATGGTGCTTCGCACTTGCCCCTTCGCTTCTCTGCTAAGCCAAGTCCAGGCGCGCCTTGGGCCCAGGGGCTACTGTCGACGTTCTGGGAACGGGGGTACCCAGACTTGCCTGCCTGCGGCCTGCGGCGTGGCTCAAGGAGTGGCCCAGTACGACCCATCTTCATCAACACATGCTCAAGACCCTTGCGAGGGGCCAAGCCTCGCAGGGCGGACGATAGGAGGCTTCCTCGGGCACAGCCTCGTCAGGCTGGCTCGCGAGGAGGCGGAGAGATCAAGGCGGGGTACCTCACAAGGAGCCCATGACACAAGCCATGACGACCGAGGCCAGGCGGGCGCCAGGCGGGCGCCGGCCTGCGCAGAGTCCTTGTTTCCTATTTGGTGCAAAGGGGGCAAGCGCAGGCAACAGTATCAAGTAGAGGCAACCATTTCGGTGCAACAAGACCAAGACCAGCAGGACGGCAGGATGGAGGTCATCGTGGATCCCAAGCCGGCGTCACCGTCATGGTCTTTGGCAGCCGAAGACCAACTTTAGTCAGGATAAGTGTACTAGATGTTCCCCTTCAAAATGGTCAATTGTTGGCGCCCTTCCCGCTCAATATTTGGGAAGAGGCCCAGGGCCTCCCTCTATAAATAGGACTAGCCACCCGGAGGGGAGAAGATCTGGAGAGAGAGAGAGAGGCGACTGAACTCACCCAAGCAGTTCATCGCACCAGCCAAGAACAGCCCCTCGCGAGGCTTTTCTTCCTTGTACTATTCATCATCAGCCCCTGAGGCAATCCACCAGACCACAAACTGGAGTAGGGTATTACACCACAATGGTGGCCTGAACCAGTATAAATCTCGTGTCCCTTGTGTTGTTCTTCGTGTAGTTTAGATCCTTGCGAGGCGACGAGACGTGGGTAGGCAGGAGGTGTGATATCCGCGTGCACCCCAGAGTTCGAACCTTGAGGGTCTGCCGGAACCCAAAATCCGACAGCGACGTCACTAGTAACCAGGTGTGAAGCATGCCAGTTCCATTCAAAGAAGCTTCATCAACCAGCTCAAGACCTTCAAACCATCCCTCTCTCCTGGCCCTTCTCGGTCTGGGGGCTTGACATATTGGGCCCTTTCCCTCGTACCATCGGGGGCTTTGAGTACTTGTACGTTGCAATCGACAAGTTCACAAAGTGGCCAGAGGTGGAAGCGGTGAGGAAGGTGACAGCGCAGTCAGCCATCAAGATCTTCAAGGGGCTAGTTTGCTGTTTTGGGGTACCCAACAGGATCATCACCGACAACGGCACACAGTTCACAAGCCACGCCTTCATGCAGTACATTGAGGATCTCGACAACAAGGTCTATTTTTCTTCCGTGGCACACCCACAAAGCAACGGACAAGCAGAGAGAGCAAATGCTGAAGTTCTGCGAGGCTTAAGAACGAATACGTTTGACAGGCTGCGCAAGAGTGGAAGGCACTGGATTAACGAGTTGCCAACGGTTCTTTGGTCGATCAGAACGACGCCAAATCGAGTCACCGGCCAGACACCCTTTGCCCTGGTCTACGGGGCAGAAGCAGTTCTCCCCATGGAGCTCATATATGGGTCACCTCGAGTGCTCGCTTATGATGAGCTTGAGCAAGAGCGATTGCGGCAAGATGACACAACGCTCCTCGAGGAAGATCGTCTCTGGGCAGCTGTGAGAGCAGCACGCTACCAGCAAGCCTTGCGCCGCTACCATAGCCGCAAGGTTCATGCCCGGAGCTTTGAGGAAGGCGACCTTGTTCTTCGGCACGTTCAGTCGGCCAAGAGTTCCAACAAGTTGACGCCAAAGTGGGAAGGCCCTTATCGGGTAACACGAGTCACCAGGCCCGGCGCAGTCCGTGTGGAGACCGAAGATGCCATTCTAGTGAGCAACTCCTGGAACATCGAGCATCTTCGCAAGTTTTACCCATAAGCCACGGCTGTCGGGCCTCCCGGCAAGCCACCTTTTGTACAAGCCTTGCCGGCAAGGCATGTAACCCTTTGTACAAAGCCAGGAGCAGACCCTGAGCATAAATAAACGAAGCGCTGGCACCCTAAGTCATAGCATGCATGCTAGATTGAGTCTCTCCCTCGGTTAGGGTTGATAGTGCTTAGCGGTGACTAACCCCTAGCATAGAGGTCGAGTTTGCATCATTTTGTTCCTATCCATCCTTTTTCTTACGCAAGGTACATGATATGTCTCCTCCAAGCCAAGTGGAAGAAAGAGAACAAGCCAGTGCCCCAGGCCGGGCAAGCCGAGCTTGCTGAGGGTAGGAGACACGGAGGTCCACCCACGACAAGTCAAGGTTGTCGGGGGCTGCAGATTCAGATAAGTTTTCCCATCCCCTGTCATGCATTTCCGTATGAAACTTGGGACGTATGGAACCTCGTTTTGTTCCAAAGCTGTCATGCTCCCCTCGTTCCTATCACCCAAGAGCTTCTTGTTCTGGAATATGGTTGTAGCCACAGCGGCAAGGAAGCAAGCGTAGGGCACACCCCCACTTTGTCCCTGCCTCCTCCAAAGGCGTGAGTGTGGATGAGTGGAGTGGGGGAACGGCAAGGCCTGCTGCTGGGTAACGATGCTTATATTAAAAATAACAAGGACTTGTTCCTTGGTATGGGCTTTGCTCACACGCACGCACAAGACCCGGCAAGCACCCTTTTTCCATTAATACGTTCCATACAGGTACAGTAAGTACGGAACATAAACATGAACAGGGAGATTACAGGTTTTAGATCTAAATAAGGCCCATAGGCTTACAAGTTGAGAAAAGATAAGGTGCCCGTAATCCCTTTCTTGTCCTTCTCCTCAGGAAATGAAACAAGAAAGCAAAAGGGCAAAAGGGGCGCCTAGGCGAGGTATGAGAAGCAGACGGCACCAGGAGAACATCCCGGTGGCCACCCTAAAGGGAAGCTGGTGATGATGATGATGGGAGAAGAGCTGGAAGACGAGGCGACAGGACCGACAATATGCGACGAAGGCGTCAGTGCCCGTGTACTCCGGCTTGACGGCCCGCCACCTGCCCTCTTCGTCTTCTCCGGCCTCCCGAGCCAGCCGCCCAAGGAGACGACCCCGAGAAGTTCAGGGAGCCGGCGACACGGATGATGGGGTCGCCAGTGTTGCCCCGAAGTGGCGCACCCGACGCCTAGTCGGACCCGTCGTCCTACCGCCCGTTACCCTCGTCGTCGCTGCCGTTGTCCTTCTCGTCACTATCGCTCGAGGAGGAGTCTTCGTCATCAGAGGAGCTCTCCATGCAGCACCTTACGCGAGTCCTGAAGTGCCCAAAGACCTTGACGGAGAGGAGGACGCTCTCCATTAACCTGAAATGGAGAGTGAGCCCCTCCGTCAGGCTGTGGATACAGGAAAAAGTCTTCCACCCTCGGCGAAGATACATGACGTGAGGGGCGGGGAACTCGACGTCAGCCCATGTACCGTTGTTCCCACAGCCCCTCATATGTAGTCGCAGTGCCTGCGGTGGGTCTAGCTCCATCTCCCACGCAAATGGGGTCGGGAGACGAAGACGGCGGCGCGACGGCTGGCGCAGCCTGAGGAAGAACTCGCAGGGGTCGTCCCCGATGTGGCCCTCCACTGGGGGAGGGGCCGCTGGCGGAGGCGAGGCCGATGCACCGCCCCGTCCTCCTCTTCCCCGAGCGCCGCGACGGCCATGACCTCGCCCCCTCCCCCTTCCTCTAATGGCTGGCTCTGCCGCCACGAGCTCTTGGGGAGGAGCGACGCGTTGCCTAGCCGAAACCCTCGCCGCCACCGATGAAGCGTCGCCACGCCCCCTCGCCATGGCAGAAGGATGGAGAGAAGTAGGTGACGAAGGATTGAGAGGCGCCGTTCCTCCTGCTCCCCTCCTTATAAAGGGGCGGGGGCGGGGCTCGGCTGCCCCTTTCGGCCAATTCGGCTCGTCGAAATGACAACGGGCGGGGCCGTCGACCGCCCTCCCCGCCCAATTGAAGGTGCATGGGAATCGACCCACATGCGCGCGCGACTTCCTGTATCACGCGCACCTGTCATTCACTCTGCGTCATGCATGCAGCAAACGTGGCACAAGGGACGGGCATAATGGGGCGCGTGGAGCGACGGTTCCCGAGTAAGGACAGTAAATGAGCGGTAGCCCTGCGGTCTCAAGCGGACATGCAAGATGCCTCTTTATTGTCCACCGCAAGATGATGCCAGCATGCTTTGGTCACGCACGCGCACGCCCTCCACATCGCGCATTCAACACGGGTCATGGGAAGCGCAGCGGACAGAAAGTTTTACCATGGTAAAAACCGCCGCGCCTGCCCGTGCACCGTTTTCGGCCTGACCCAACAACGTGTTGCGCCTATGTCTGGCCCAGGCCCGGGGGCTCCTGTCGGTGTCTAAAGTAGGGGCACTCCTTTCTACCCCTTACTTGTGCGCAGGTAGCCAGAGCCACGGGCCAAAGCCACACATAGCAGGGCAAAAGGGAGGAGTCGAAGACACAAAACAATCAGCGCAACGCCAGAGACCGAGACCACAGAGAGAAGATGGATGAAGCAGGTTTCCCCGGCAAGACCCTTGCTGGGGCAGCCTCAGCAGCCCCGGCAAGGCCCTTGCCGGGGTGGCTCGCCCACACCAGCGGAGTGACCACCCTCGAACCCACGGTCTCCAACACCATCAACTATGTTGGGCCAAGGCTCGGGAGGCACCTCCATGGTGGCATGCAGATCTTTGTGAAGACAAAGAATATTCAAGATCAGATGAGGATTGGAAGGCAACGATCCTCGACAAGATCCTTGCCGAGAAAACCCGCAAGACCCCCGGCAAGATCCTTGTTGGGGACGACAGCGCGCCACGGCAAGACCCTTGCCGAGCCACCCGGCAAGGCCCTTGCCAAGGGCGGCAGCGGGGCCACTGCCAGGCCCGCGCCAACCAAGTCTCCACCGCCATTCACATGCAGCTGCCGGCCCAACCAGCTGGGCAGGCACCTGCGTGGCAACATGCAGCTTCCAGGCCAAGTCAGCACGCGCCTGCGTGGCAGCATGCAGAACTTTGTGGAGGCTCCACCACCGCGCCACCTCAGCTGCTTGCCTGCCTACATGGCGCCGCATGCATCGCTGGCCAGGGCGCGTGTCGAAGCGAGGAGGAGCGGCGACGGATGGGACGGGCCTCGCTCCCGTCCCCGATAAAGCAAGAGGACACCTAAGCTACGCATTAAATGCGCCTTGTCCTGTAATACAAGCGATAAGCTCATAGCATGGTAGGCCTTTCCACCTCCTGTGTGCCACTGTGGCAACACCTTTCGACTATAAAAGGAGGCCCATGGCGTACTAGAGAGGGATTCGGCTCTTTTGAACCACGCAGCCACCGTAGCTAGTTCAAGAGCTCGAGAACACTCAATACATCCACCAAAGCAGGACTAGGGTTTTACGCATCCTCGTGGCCCGAACCTGGGTAAATGATCCTTGTGCCGATTGCTAATCCTGCTCTTCTCACAGCCATGCGCCCCGGCAACCGTAGTTAGGATCCTTGTGATCCCATAGGTGTTGTTCCCCACCGACACACAATGACTCTTGGATGCTCAGAACGCGACGCCTAATCGGCTAGAGGATTCACAGTCCTCAAGTGTAACAAGTCTTCAGATCACACGGACTAAAGACTTCAGTGATGCCAAACACTCTTTGGGCTCTGGGTGGTTTGGGCTTTGTCCTTGCAAGGATTCTCTCTCAAATGCTTCGGAGGTTGGTTGCTCTCAAACGACAAAAGCCGTGTACTAACTCTGAGCAGCCACCAATTTATGGTGTAGGGGGTGGGCTATTTATAGCCACTGGGCAACCCGACCTGATATGTCCGAAATGACCTTGGGTCACTAAGGAACTGACACGTGTCCCAACGGTCAGATTTCAAACACACGCGACAGCTTTACTTGGGCTACAAGTAAAGCTGACTCATCCGACTCTGGATAAGATTTGCTCTCATTGTCTTCGCTCGAAGACATTGGATTTGGTTGAGCATCACTTCAGTCACTCTGACTTTGTTCACTTGGACCCCACTTAACAGTGCGGTGGTTCCTATGACTCAACAAAGAAGAAAAGGAAACATCAAAACAACTAAGTCTTCGCGCTCCATAGTCTTCACGCAATGTCTTCTCATGTCATAGTCTTCAACGTGAATAGCTTCACAGACCACCATTGTCTTCAATGTCTTCACACATTTTTAGGGGTCATGTCCGGTAGGTAAACCGAATCAATGAGGGACTACTACCTGTGTTATCCTGCAATTCTCACAAACACATTAGTCCCTCAACCAGGTTTGTTGTCAATACTCCAAAACCAACTAGGGGTGGCACTAGATGCACTTACAATCTCCCCCATTTTGGTGATTGATGACAAACTGGTTGAAGTTTTCAACGGTCATAAAAGTATGTGAAATTGTAAAGGATTAAGATATTGTCTTCATAGGTGGCAAAAAGGCTCCCCCTGAAGATGTGCATATAATTGTTTTGCATTGGAATGCAAATGCACATGGAAGGTTGTACTTGTGGAGATCCTCTTCACCTTATGAAGACAATACATCATGCATGAACAGAAATAACAAGAAAAATGACATGCATAATGAAAAATGGACGTCTGTAGAATGACTTCATGCGGGATTTATCATCACACATGCGGAATTTATTGTCGCATCACAAAATAACAGAAAAGATAGCAGACGACCATCAAGTTTAAGTGTTACAACTCAAAGAACCAAATGTATCAAAAGTGAGAGTTGTAGACACTAGGCAAAAGTATAGCAACCACCCATATGGACCCGCTTGAAGACTATCAACATATGCTTCTCCCCCTTTGTTAGTAAGGACCAAAAAGGTTTGAAAACATAGTCTCTACTCGTTCCCATGAGGAGTAGGTGAGGCAGCAGGGTCGTCGTTGAGTTTTGGTGGTGCAGATGAACTTGGTGCAGTGTCGATACGCGCCAAAGTTGGAGGTGGTGAAGTAGCACCATCAACGTTATCAAGAACTCTGGCATTAACAGTTGCCGCGGAGGAGGAGTACTCAGAATCTTCGAGAGATGGAGTCCGACGCAAGACATCATTCCTGGGAGGAGCGGTGTCGAACTTGAATCTCTCGGTGAAGCCATCGTCTTGAAGATCAGCTTTAGCACTGAGCAATGTCAAACTCTTCCAGGACCGCCGACATGTTTCATGAGTGACAAAGGCATTCTTGGTGGCAAGGTTGTGAATGCGATTAATATCCACCAAGAGGCTTTGCATCTAACGCTTTAGCCAGTAATGATGCTTATCGTGTTTCTGATGCAAGGCCATGAGAAGCTCTCGGTCATTGAGCACACAAGATCGCTTCCGAGGCCTTGGAGCAATAGTGCTTTCAGTGGCTTCAGTACGTGCACGGCGAGTATTGCCAGCCAGCGGATAAACATGAGAAGCAACCTGAACTCCTTCAACATGCTGAGAGAAACTCTGACAATCGACATTATGAAGATAAATTGCCTCATTGGCAGGCTCTGGGTATATGGCTTCGACGGACATATCAACCTCTGGCAAGAATATGAGATGGTTGCGAGCAGAGGGCTGATAGTCAACAGCAGAGTGAAGCTTGATCAGCCGCATTACCCATGGAGCATAGAATTTCAGACCAAATATGTCTGAGCCAGATGCAGCAAATTGGTGAATGAAGAAATCCTGAGCATTGAAGCTGATGCCATTAAGAATATAGAAGACCAATGTCTTCATTGCGCCTTCAACCTTTGCTGAGGAAGAATGTCCTTTGATGGGCCATAGAGTTTGCCTGATAATGTGATAGATGGTGCGGGGCAGATACTCTAGGTTTTCAACAAAGAATTCCTTGGGTTATTCAGCATCATGTGGCAATGGCTTCATCATACTCAGCATTTGGCTCATGTTGGGCTCAGGCTTCTGGAAGATGCTTTCCAATGCATTGCAGTGATGCTGACAACCAGGCTCATATAGTTCACTTGGAGTGGACAGGCCAGTAAGCTCAACGAGATCAAGATCTTTGGCTTCATGGTGTACGTTGCCTGTCATCCACTCAAGGACCCATGTCTTCGGATCCCTGTTGTAGCCGCGAATGTCGAGAGTTGCATAGAATTGCAGCAGAAGCTCTTCATTCCAATTCTCCTTATCAGTCACAAACTGGAGAAGGGTTGTATCTTTGAAACAGTCGAGGGCTTCTGCTAAGCAGGGCAGGCCAGCAATGGCTTCGAAGTCCAGACGCATATGAGGAAATATGCGCCCTTGATTGTATAGAACACAAGAGTAATAGTTGCGATGATAACTCCAGAACCGATCAGATGATATTCTTGGCTTGGAATATGGGTTCTTGGCCCTATCAAAGAAACTGTTGTGTGCAATGAAGCCATTGACATTGAATGATCCTGGTGCAGATGCAGTACCTGGAAACCTTGACAGCCTCGGTTTTGGCTTCTGAACCTGTGGCCTGTGCTCCACATGATAATCAAACTGGGGTCCGGGAGCAGGCGGAGGAACCAGAATTGGCCATCTCACAGTAACAAGCTCGCCTCGATAAAATGCTTGCTCAATAGTGCGTGGCCTTGGTGGCGGAACAGGAGCAGTGGCATTAGCAAGGGCGTCATGCTACACATTTGTTGCAGGTGCATCATTGGCTTCATGCACGGTGTTCATTGCAGGTGCCACATTATCTTCTGCCATGACAATGTCATTGGCATTAGTAGTGTTATTGGTGGCCGTCTCAGGATTTTCAATCTCCACTTGAGTAGCTGGAGGGTCGGGCACAGACATGTTCTCCTCGAGAACATCTTCTTGGTTGGTAGGGGATGTGGCAACATGTTCTTCTTCTTGACGGGGTTCTTGATTTTCATCGGCTGATGCAGCCGGTATGTCTTCAGCAACATTGGCTTCAGACGGAGAGACATTCACAGTAGGAGTGGCTTTAGGAAACTCTAGTTGTGCTGCCATGTTGGGTTGCACTTCTCCTTCCGGAACGCTTGATGGAGCGACTTGTGGCCTTGGTCCTTTGCGAAGCCTGTGAAATGCGGGCGACGCCTTTGGAGTAGGAGTGGGATGGACCACATAGTCGTCGTCATCATCAAGCACTAGATTGGTGACTTGAGGTGGGGGAGTTCGCGGTGAGTCTTGACTTGGTGTAGCTAGTTGGGGGCGATCAGCCAATGAGGCATCCTGAGAGATTGGCGTCAAAGGACGACCAATAGTGATGAGTTCGTTGTTCGTGAGAACAGGCGATGATACTGTTTAGTGCTTGATTTGAGGAAGGACTTCATCATCAACTACATTTTCTTGGGGACCAATGTCTTCAGCCGTGATGGGGTCAACGACTGGAACTTCTTCAGCTTCAGGAGCCTCTGTGGAAGCAGGCTCGTGAACTATCAACTGACGCTCTTGGTGTTAGGATGCAGGACGAGCAAACAAGAGGGGCTCTGTGGGAGCAGCCCGATCTTTCTTCTTGGTCTTTCTTTTTTTGGTGAGTGGGGCATCGTCAGTGGTTTTCTTGAGTTTGCGCTTTCTGGCTTCGGCTTCAGCTGTCCTGGTCTTCTTCTGTTCTGAAGCCACTGTGGGGACCTTAGGCTTCAAGCATGTCATACTGGCAGGGAAGACAATGCGAGGTTCTTCCCGCCTTGGTGCTTCAGCTTGGGCCACAACAGGCTTCTTCTTCTTGGCAGCCAGCTTGTTGTCTATGCCAGTACACCCAAGTGCCTTGTGCTTCTCAGCTTCATTGTAAGCTTGAAAACACTTGGCAGCTAGATTCTTCATTCGCTCGCGTGAACCTTTGGCTTCTTCGCGCTTCTTGCGAAATGCCTCCTTGAGGTCATGCAGCATCAGCCACACTGAGCTTGGCCACGTGCTTCTTGAACTGGTCTTTCTCATAGTCAATTTTGTTTTTCAGTTCAACAATTATCTGAGCCAGAGCCAGCTCAGGAGCAATGGCGCCTTGGAAGGCGACGCTGATGCCAATTGGGAGCTGAAGATCATCAAAGCTGAGATTGGGGTTGTCAAACCACTCATCAATGAAGTTGTCCAGAATGTTCACATCGAAGAGGGGCTGATCATTGAAGATCTCCGCCTCTTGCTTGCTCTTAATTAGCTGCTCAAGAGCATCATCACCACACTCATCATCTGCTGACAGATCAATGGCTTCAGTTTCGTTCCTCAGAACAGCAGCAGGTGCCAGGGCTTGACCAGAACTTTGGACATGTTTCTTCTGGGGCTTCTGTTTCTTCTTGGAGATGCGAGAGAGATCTTCAGAATTGATACTTGGTGCTGGGGGAACAGTTGCCAATGGCTTCGCTCGTGAAGCTTTTGAAGCAGCAGAAGGTTTTGAAGCCTTAGTTTTCTTCTGCTTCCGTGGCTTAGGAGGAGGAGCTGGCGCATCATCAGAGTCAGCATCGTCACCAGAGTGATCCACATTTGCACCTTGGATGACAATGTGAGTGATGAGGCCTTCGAGGTTGTAGAAGGGGCCGATTCTATTTTAATTGGCTTCACGGGTGCCATCTTCCCGAGGAGCAGACGGACCTGGGTTGAAGTCAAGTCCAAATGCCTTCTTGTTCTTCACAGCAGAGTCTTTGGCAAACTCGAAGTTACGCTTGAACAGATTATCTTCGCGACACCACAGTAGAGAAGAGGGGTCAGCATTCTCTGGTTGTGGTCCGTGAACCATGCACAGATAGAAGCCTTGATCAATAGCTTCAGTCTTGGACCTGGGAGGAAGATTTTGGTATAGGATATCTCCCCGGGGTCGCTTGATGGCATTCTTCTCGGCATACTCAGCAGTGACAAATCTGTGTTTGAACCATTCCTCTGCCCAATATCTTCGAATCCATTGGATTCGATTCTTGCGTTCACCATAGGTCTCCTCTGGGTCTGTCTTTTACAGTTTGTGCAGATCTGGTGGCAAATCTTTGGAAGTATTCTCACGGCGCTGTCTGCCACCTTTTCTTGCTGACTTCTCAGTAGCCATGAAGCTTAACCTGAAAGGCTTCAAAACTAGCAAAGGCTTCCGACGGCTGGTAAGACAAGAACTGGCTTCAGGAGAATTTATGTGACTCTGTAAGAATTCTGCAAATGAATGCAGACTATGAGAACCAAGGGATTCTCCCACGGACATGTACCTGTGACAGCATTAGAGGTGAGAGGGAAGGGGAAGAGGTCATATGCATTCTTAGAAGATTTTGAAGATAAATCAGTTTGAAGACATTGACCTCATAACGCGAAGAAATTCACTTATTTGTTGTGAGTTGGTTCCATATTTGTACGAATCCAAGAATAAGTACAAGTGAGGAATCTAACTTGTAGAGAAGCATAAGTGAACAGACTAGGCATAATATGAGATGCAGAACAGGATAGATTCAACTTTGGAAGTATAGAACCCACTTTTAGTAAAGAAGGATGAATCTATCAGATCAAAAAGATGGTAAAAAGTAAGTTTTAATTACCACACGAAGAACTGCTAGACAGAGCGAAGTTGGAGGCCGAGCAGTTCGATCTCCCGTGCTATAACTTGGCGACGAAAATACCTACGGCGGCGGAGGAGAAGACGAGGTCCGCGGCCAGCGTGAGGACGATGTCGATGAGGTCGCGGCAGCTAAGCGCTTCGTCGCCGGCGCCGTCGAGAGCTAGCGGTGGCGCTAGGGTTTGCGAGAGGTGGCAAGGTGGAAGAAGGATTTTGACCGTGATGTGATGGGTATTTATAAGGAAAGGGACGTCACAGTGCAATTACGCAGGTGCCCCTGGCGGTTCACATTTGAAGGGCATGTGGCAAGCATGCAACACCTTGGAAGTTCTTCCATGATCCCACGCACGCCTGGATTGTCGGGGTGGTCGTTCCGAATTCTCCGGCTTTCAGGCAATAAGGATATAGCATTAAAAACAGATATAAATGTTTGTCAAATTGACTTCAGCTGACAAGGTCTCAGTGAAGACAATCGACAGTTTTCAATAGAATGCATATGATTTGGATAGAAAGAGTTGTGGTAGAAGCACAGATAGGTTAGGGTCCGATCACATTCACTTAGATCAAAAGATTTAGCAAGAAGTCATAGCTATAAGTGAATGTTGTAGAGGACAGAACACAAATATGTATATAGCCAATATAAGACCAAATCAACAGGATGAAGATAAATATGAACATAAGTCAAGTACAAAGACAAATCAAATGCGAAGACTTTGCAAACATAACGCCAAGGGGAACACTTCAAACAAAAGTTTGGTGGTGGCATTACCCACCGTATAGGAAGTATTAGACCCAGACACGGCGCACAATTATCGTGGCGCTCCGAAGTAAAATTCCGCATTAATGTATTCACACTTAGAGTGTATGTCTTCATTGATTGAAGATATACATTACTTCGTGTGTTGCACATCTAAGTCATCAAAATGCACAAGTGTTAGGATGCGTGTCCAATCACAGGACATTTGAGGATTCCAAGGTATTTAGCTCACACCGCAACTTGCAAAACCTTTTCTCATCCAAGAGCTTTGTGAAGATATCAGCCAATTGCTCTTCTATGTTGACGTGAATGATATCAATATCTTCCTTCATGACATGATCTCTGAGAAAGTGATGACAAATTTCAATGTGCTTTGTCTTCGAGTGCTGAACTGGGTTGTTGGCAATCTTGATGGCACTCTCATTGTCGCAGTAGAGTGGCACATTCTTCAGGTGGATACCATAGTCCTTGAGAGTTTGCTTCATCCAGAGAAGCTGAGCACAGCAAGATCCAACAGCAATGTATTCAGATTCAGCAGTGGAGAGAGATACACAGTTCTGCTTCTTTGAAGACCAACAGATAAGAGATCGTCCCAGAAAGTGACATGTGCCTGATGTGGACTTGCGATCAACCTTGTCACCAGCGTAATCATCATCTGAGAATCCAACTAGATCAAACTCTGAGCCCTTTGGATACCATAATCCTAGTGTTGGGGTGTAAGCAAAATATCAAAGAATTCGCTTCACAGCTAAGTGATGCGATTCCTTTGGTGCCGCTTGGAATCGGGCACACATGCAAACACTAAGCATTATATCTAGCCTAGATGCACACAAATAAAATAAAGAACCAATCATGGAGTGGTATACCTTTTGATCGAACTCTTTACCATTGGCGTCGGGACCCAGATGACTTTTGGTTGGCATTGGCGTCGTGTATCCTTTGCAGTCTTGCATTCCAAACTTCTTCAGGCAATCTTTGAGATATTTTTCATGAGATATGAAGATGCCATTGCGTTGCTGACGGATTTGGAGACCCAGAAAGAACTTCAGCTCACCCATCATGGACATCTAATATTGCTCTTGCATCATGTGACCAAACTCATCACTGTATTTCTTGTTTGTGCAGCCGAAGATAATGTCATCCACATAGATTTGGCACACAAAGAGTTCACCATCATATGTCTTCGTGAAGAGTGTAGGATCTAGTGAACTAGGTTTGAAGCCTTTGCTCTTCAGGAAGTCTTTGAGTGTGTCATACCAAGCACGAGGGGCTTGTTTGAGGCCATACAATGCCTTGTTGAGCTTGTATACCATATCAGGATGTTTTGGATCTTCAAAGCAAGGAGGTTGTGCAACACATACTTCTTCTTCAATCTTTCCATTGAGAAAGGCACTCTTCACATCCATTTGATACAGAAGGATGTTGTGATGATTTGCATAGGCTAGCAGTATGCGAATGGCTTCAAGCCTAGCCACGGGTGCAAATGTTTCATCGAAGTCAATCCCTTCCACTTGAGTGTATCCTTGGGCAACGAGACGAGCCTTGTTTCTGACAACTTGACCATGCTCATCTTGCTTGTTGCAATATATCCATTTGGTGCCAACGGTATTGTGCTTACGAGGATCAGGACGCTTGACCAATTCCCACACATTGTTCAGCTCGAATTGTTGAAGCTCTTATTGCATAGCTTGAATCCATTCAGGTTCCATGAAGGCTTCAACAACTTTCTTGGGTTCAGAGATTGAGACGAATGCAAAATGCCCACAGAAATTTGTTAGCTATGTTGCTCTTTGAGTAGCTCTTGAACGAGTGAGTGGACCAGGTGCGTTGATGTTGCAATTATCTTCTAAATCTGTACTTCATTTGCAACACGAGGATGAACTGGACAAAGATTTTGCTCTTGCTGATCAATGTCATCATTTGGGGAATTGTGTTCAGGATGAGCATTGTCTTCAGGTTGATTAGGTGCAGAAATGATAAGTTCCTCTTCAGTCTGAGCCTCAGAGGGTATGATCTCTCCAATTCCCATCTGCTTGATTGATTCACTTGGAGGTACTTCATCTAGCACATTTGGTAGGTGCTCTCTTTGCGAGCTGTTAGTCTCATCGAACCGCACATCCACAGTTTCAACCACTTTATAGTGAAAGAGGTTGAAGACTCTGTAGGAGTGTGAATCCTTTCCGTAACCAAGCATAAAGCCTTCATGTGCTTTCGGTGCAAATTTTGAAGTGTGATGTGGATCCTTGATCCAGCACCTAGTACCAAATACTCTGAAGTAGCTTACATTTGGCTTCTTACCAGTTAGGAGTTCATAGGATGTTTTCTTCAGAAGCTTGTGAAGACAAACACGGTTGATGACATGGCATGCAGTATCAATGGCTTCAGGCCAGAACTTCCGTGGAGTCTTGTACTCATCGAGCATCATTCGGGCCATCTCAATAAGGATTCTGTTCCTGCGCTCCACGATGCCATTCTGCTGAGGTGTGTACGGAGCAGAGAACTCGTGAGTGATGCCCATAGTATCCAGATAGAGGTCGAGGCCGGTGTTCTTGAACTCAGTGTTGTTGTCACTTCTGATGTGCTTGATCTTGATGCCATAGTTCGTCATGGCTCGATTGGCAAAGCGTCTGAAGACATCCTGCACTTCATTCTTGTACAGGATTATATGACAAAGCCATAGAGGCAAGCAGTGGTAGTGAGAGTAGAGTAGTGAGTAGGGCCAAATAAGTCCATGTGTAGCAGCTCGAAGGGTTGAGATGTAGTCATGATTGTCTTTGAGGGATGCTTGGACCTAGTCATCTTTCCAGCTTCGCAGGCACCACACAGATGATCCTTCTTGAACTTGACGCCTTTGATGCCCACGACATGCTTCTTCTTCGCGAGATTGTGCAATTTCCTCATGCCAGCATGCCCTAGCCTTCGATGCCAAAGCCAGCACTCTGAAGCTTTTGCTAGAATACATACGGCCATCTCTGGTCCTGCTGAGAAATCTACCATATACAGATCATCTTTCCGATACCCTTCAAAGACTAGAGACTTGTCAGATTCCATTAGCACAAGGCAATGATATTTTCCAAATAGCACAATCATGTTTAAGTCACAAAGCATTGAGACAGACATTAAGTTGAAACCAAGGGATTCAACAAGCATCACTTTATCCATGTGCTGATCCCTTGATATTGCAACTCTACCTAGACCCAATACCTTGCTTTTACCAGTGTCAGCAAATGTGATGTGACTCTTGTCTGATGGACGTAGCGTTGAATCCATCAGAAGACTTTGATCGCCAGTCATGTGGTTAGTGCATCCACTATCCATAATCCATTCTTAAGTACGAGGTGTCATAGCCTACAGTGCAGTTTGGGGGATAGGCTTCACCAAGCGAGTTGTGAAGCATAAACATTTGATGTACAAGTGGAACATGGAAATTCAGATCTTGGTTAGGATAGATAGGATGAGTGTCGAGGAATCCCGGAACGAAATACATAGTAAGGACATTTGGGCATTTTATCTTGCGCCCCATGAGATGTTTAAGGTCCCCAGCATTAGCATTGGACGCCTTTGATTTCCGGCCGGAGACCTTTCCCTGCAAAAGAGAGTTAAGTTTTCTTAACCACCCACATTTTCAGGGGTGGCTTAGAAGCAATGAGTCTAAGTGCAGCATCTGAGAACTTAGGCTTTGGAGCCCTAGTAAATAGCCTTGCAGGAGGTGAATAATACTCATAGGAATAAGCAGAAAAGTTCTTAGTTCTATGAACATAGCGGTTTGAAGAAACACGCTCATATTCATGGGTCTGAGTATGATTTCCTTGCAAAACATTGACGTTAGGGTGACTCAGATGAGTCCTTGGTCTGTATGAAGCTTTTGGACCATATGAAGCCTTTGGAATGGGGTTTGTCTTCTTCCCAGGTTGTGTCATGATGACATTCACTGGAAGATTCTCAAGACAACTTTTGGGTACCCATATCTTCTTCATAGGTGGCCCATTCCTGCAGTTAGTACCAGTATACCTGGCAAGCACTTCGCCATTCTGATTCTTAAACATTTTATAGTTTGCATCAAAGGATTCATCAATTATAATAGGGTTAGCACAAGTGAAACCAGATAAGGTGGATGGATCTACTGAAGGTTCCTTTGCAGCAACCCATGAGGTTTTGGGATACTGCTCAGGCTTCTAGTACGACCCATCAACATTCATTTTCCTCTCGAACCCAACACCCTCTTTTCTAGGGTTTCCGTTCAGAATATGCTTTTTGAGGACATCACATAATGTCTGATGCCCTTTGAGACTTTTGTACATCCCTGTCTCAAGCAGTGTCTTCAACCTAGCATTCTCATCAGCAATAGTAGTGGTATCCTCAGTAGAAGGGTTAGTTACCACATCAGCAGTTGAAGATATTGCAACAGTAGTAGCAGTAGAACATTCAGCAATAGAGGCAGCGTTATCATGCTCAATACATTTTAGACATGGTGGTTCAAATCCTTCCTGAGCGGGACTGATCTATTGAGCGCGAAGTGACTCATTCTCTTTTTGAAGATCTTCATGAATCGCTCTCAATTTCTCAAGATCTTGCTTCCTTTGAAGATAATCGTAGGAAAGCTTTTCATGAGTTGTTGTGAGCGTTTCATGACGACTTTCAAGTTCTTCGTACTTAACATGAAGATTTTTGATGTCTTCAATTAAGGACTGAGATTGGGTCATTTCCGCATCCAACAGGTCATCGCTTTTGTCTAACAGTTTTTGAATATGTTCCATAGCTTTCTGTTGTTCAGTTGCAATTTTAGCAAGTGTTTTGTAACTAGGTTTGGATTCACCATCAGAGTCATCTTCACTTGATGTTTGAAAGTAGGGATCGCATGATTTTACCTTGGCACCACGTGCCATGACGCAGTAGGTGGGAGCCGAGTCGTCCTTGTCAATATCATCAGCGTTGGTGACGGAGCCATTGTCTTCAGTGTTGAAAATGGAATTGGCAACATAGGCTGTAGCTAGAGCCAGACTCGCAACACCAGAGTCGGACTCCTCCTCGGGCTCCACCTCTGCCTCCTCAGAAGCAGACTCCTCCTCTGAATCCATCTCCTTGCCAACAAAAGCACGAGCCTTGCCAGATGAGCTCTTCTTGTGTGATGAAGACTTGAAAGAAGACTTGGAAGAAGACTTGGAAGAAGACTTTGAGGATTTCTTCTTCTTGTTGTCATCGGAATCATATTCTTTGCTCTTCTTCTTCTTCTTCTTCTCATTGTCCCACTGTGGACACTCAGAGATGTAGTGACCAGGTTTCTTACACATGTGGCAGGTTCTCTTCTTGTGGTCATGTGTGGAAGCTTCATCATTTCTTGAGTTGGATCGTGAAGACTTTCTGAAGCCTTTCTTCTTGGTGAATTTCTGGAACTTCTTCACAAGCATAGAAAGCTCCTTTCCAATGTCTTCAGGATCATCAAAACTGCAATCAGATTCTTCTTCAGATGAGGAAACAACCTTTGCCTTCAAAGCGCGAGTTCGGCCATAGTTGGGGCCATAGATATCTCGTTTCTCAGATAGCTGAAACTCATGTGTGTTGAGCCTCTAAAGTATGTCAGACGGATCAAGAGTCTTGAAGTCAGGGTGTTCTTGGATCATCAGGGCTAAGGTGTCAAATGAGTTGTCAAGAGATCTCAATAGTATCTTGACTATTTCATGCTTCGTGATCTCAGTGGTGCTGAGTGCTTGGAGCTCATTTGTGATATCAGTGAGGCGATCAAATGTGAGATGGACGTCCTCATTGTCGTGTCTCTTGAAGCGGTTGAAGAGGTTGTGGAGAACACTGATCCTTTGATCATGCTGAGTTGAGACGCCTTCATTGACCTTAGAGAGCCAGTCCCAGACTAGTTTCGATGTTTCTAGAGCACTCACACGACCATACTATCCTTTGGTCAGATGACCACAGATGATGTTCTTGGCAGTAGAGTCCAGTTGAACGAACTTCTTGACATCAGCAGGGGTGACACCTTCACCGGTCTTGGGAACACCATTCTTGATGACATACCATAGATCGACATCAATGGCTTCAAGATGCATGCGCATCTTATTCTTCCAGTAGGGGTATTTAGTGCCATCGAAGATGGGGCACACATCGGAGACTTTGATTATCCCTGCAGTCGACATAGCTAAAACTCCAGGTGGTTAAACCGAATCACACAGAACAAGGGAGTACCTAGCTCTGATACCAATTGAAAGAGTTGGTTATCGACTAGAGGGTGAATAGGAGATTTTTATGAAAGTCCTCAAAACATGGGAGTTTCAAAGACAAACAATAGAAATGACACTATTCGTATGCAGCGGAAGGTAGACTACACTAGGCAAGCCAATAGTCAAGTATTCAATGAAGTGAAAGCACGAAGACTATCAGCAGCTAGGTAGTAAGGATCAAGATGGAAGATAGTATGAAGCCACTCAGGACAAGTATTCACACAGTGAAGTCAAACAGATAATGCTAGCAGGCAATGACTTCACGAAGACAAACAGTAAGTAAAGACAAGTGAGAGATAGAACCAGTAGCTTCGGGAGGACAGAGATTTGTTCGACCAGTTCCAGTTGCTGTGACAACTGTACGTATGGTTAGGGGGGGATGAGATTCAACTCAAAAGACCACGTCTTCACCTTATTCCCCTTGAGCTAAGGACACCTAGTCCCCGCCCAATCACTCTGGTAAGTCTTCAAGGTAGACTTCCAAACCTTCACAGACTTCGTTCACCAGCAATCCACAATGACTCTTGGATGCTCAGAACGCGACGCCTAATCGGCTGGAGGATTCACAGTCCTCAAGTGTAACAAGTCTTAACATCACGCGGATAGAAAGACTTCAGTTATGCCAAACGCTCTTTGGTATCTGGGTGGTTTGGGCTTTGTCCTCGCAAGGATTCTCTCTCAAATGCTTCAGAGGTGGGTTGCTCTCAAACGACAAAAGTCGTGTACTGACTCTGAGCAGCCACCAATTTATAGTGTAGGGGGTGGGCTATTTATAGCCACTGGGCAACCCGACCTGATATGTCCGAAATGACCTTTGGTCACTAAGGAACTGACACGTGTCCCAACGGCCAGATTTCAAACACACGCAGCAGCTTTACTTAGGCTATAAGTAAAGCTGACTCATCTGACTCTGGATAAGATTTGCTCTCATTGTCTTCGCTCGAAGACATAGGATTTGGTTTAGCACCACTTTAGTCACTCTGACTTTGTTCACTTGGACCCCACTTAACAGTGCGGTGGTTCCTATGACTCAACAAAGAAGAAAAGGAAACAGTGAAACAACTAAGTCTTCGCGCTCCATAGTCTTCACGCGATGTCTTCTCATGTCATAGTCTTCAACATGAATAGCTTCACAGACCACCATTGTCTTTAATGTCTTGACACATTTTTAGGGGTCATGTCCGGTAGGTAAACCGAATCAATGAGGGACTACTACCTGTGTTATCCTGCAATTCTCACAAACACATTAGTCCCTCAACTAGGTTTGTCGTCAATACTCCAAAACTAACTAGGGGTGGCACTAGATGCACTTACAGTTAGTCAGACCAAATGACATAACGGTATACTCGTATAGCCCGTACCTTGTGGTAAAAGCTATCTTAGGTATATCCTGCTCTCGAATCTTTAGCTGATGGTATCCTGATCGCAGATTGATCTTAGAGAAAACTTTAGCTCATTGCAACTGGTCAAACAAATCATTGATCATCGGCAGCGGGTACTTTTTCTTGATCGTCACTTCATTCAATGCACGATAATCAACAAGCATCCTTAATGATCTATCCTTCTTCTCCACTAGAAGTACTAGGGCTCCCCAAGGTGACGAACTTGGTCGAATATAACCTTTATCCAGTAACTCCTTAATCTACTTCTTAATTTCCTCCAAATCCTTTGCAGGCATCCGATACTATCTCTTTGATATTGGCCCGGTGCCTGGCAAAAGCTCAATAAGAAACTCAATGTCTCGATCCAGTGGCATGCCTGCCAACTCCTCCGGAAATACGTCGGGGTAATCCTTCACCGCTGGTACTTCCTTCTGTACAACTCCTGATAAGGAATTCACTTGAGTCCTCTTCGGCACATGCCGAGATACATACTTGATCCTTCTTCCTTCTGGGGTGGTGAGCATAATTGATTTACTGGCGCAATCGATGTTTCCTCCATACATCAATAATCAATCCATACCCAAAATCACATCCAATCCCTGCGACTCCAGAATTATTAGATCTGAGGGGAAAACATGCCTACCTATGGTCAATGGCATCTGAAAACATCCTTGGCTTGCCATATGCTCTGCTCCTGGCAAGCTTACTAACATAGGTGTCCTAAGAACTTTGGTGGGCAACTTATACTTATCCACAAATCCCCTTGATATGTATGAATGCGATGCACCAGTATCAAAAAGAATGATTGCAGTAAATGACTTAACCAAAAACTTACCTATAACTGCATTTGGCTGCTCTTCAACCTCCTCCACGCTAACGTGGTTCACTTGTCCCCTGTTGAAAGGGTTGGGCTTCTTCCTAGAGCTTCCATTGCCATTTCCATTCTTTGCTTCAGAACACTCAGTGGCGTAGTGTCCATTCTTCCCGCACTTGAAACAAGTAATGTGACTTAGATCCTTCTTGGCGGGCGTTGCTGTGTTGGAACGGTTCTGGCTGCTGCTTCCTCCATTCCCATTCCCATTCCCATTCTTGGTGCCGCTATGGTTATGCGAACTTCCTGCATTGGAATTAGGGCCTCCATGGTTATGGTGAATGTGTCCTCCCGAGTTCGGGGTAAAACGAGGTCTCTACAGAGCTCCTAAATTGTACTTCCCTTGTCCATGCTTCCCCTTGCAGCCCTCTATATACTACTGCTTCCCTTCAATCATAAGAGCTCTTTCTACCAACTCCTGGTAGTTGTTGAATGTTGCCACTATCAACTGCATGCTCAGCTCATCGTTCAGTCCTTCCAGAAACTTCTCCTTCTTAGTAGCATCAGTTGCTATGTCATCAGGGGCATAGCGTGCTAACTTACTAAACTCATCCACATATTGGCCCACTGTGCTTCCCCCTTGGCGCAAGTTATGAAACTCGCGCTTCTTCATGTTCATAGCTCCTGCTGAAACATGGGCAGTGCGGAAAGCCTGCTGAAACTGATCCCATGTAACAGTGTCAATGGGGTATATGGCTATCAAATTCTCCCACCATGATGATGCGGGTCCATCAAGCTAATGTGCGGCAAAACGTACTCTCTCGGCATCTGTGCATCCTACAGTGGTCATCTCCCTTCCAATCTTGCGGATCCAATCATCTGCAACAATCGGCTCGGTGCTACTAGAGAACACCGGCGAATTCAGCCTCAGGTAAAGTGATCAACAGGTGGTGGTGGTGGTGGGTTGTTGTTGTTGTTGCCTTGGTTCTGATTCTGAACTAATAGCTGCATTAAGGTATTTTGCTGCTGGATCAACTGAGTGAGCTCCGGTGGGAAAGCAAATCCATTGTCACGTCTCGAAGGCATCTGATGGGTTTAGAAAAGGTGAGAAAACAGAATAGAATGAGGTCTAAAGGGAAAACACTACCCATATGCTCATGAGACAAACACATTCATATCACTCCAATCAATTCAAACAAGGGCATACAATAGATCTAACTATCGTTACAAAAAGTGCTCGGACTATTCTATATACATGAGGGAATACTACTAATAATATGGTGGTCGACTAGAAGTTTTGATCGGTGGAAGACTCCATGATATCTGCTCCAGCTTCATCAATGTAGTCATCATCGCTATTGTCGGGGTCAGAATCGGTGTCGTCGATGATGATGTAGTCCTCCGAATGAATGTCCTTGGAATGGTTGTCATCTCCTCCTGGCGCGGGGTCTCCCATGAATACTCCTAGCTTCCTTGTCAAGTCGTCATTCTTCTCCACTAGTATCGTCATTTCCTCCTCATATCCGTCACATGTAGACTTGAGTTCCTCCTCCAGCTCCGTAATCCTGGTAATCGCCTTCTTCAGATCTATCATGCTTGCGCACATCTGGTTCTCCTGGCAGCGAATGTGCTGGTTTAACTCCTGGATGAAAGCTGCAATGGACCTGTCTCTCCTAGTGCTGATCATCTCCCATTTCTCATCTCGGCGCCCACATATCTGGTAGGTAGTGTCCTTAAGATCCTTGTAATAAACTTCTCCAATGCATCCCATGGCGATGTGGGCAGCCATGCTCTTTCTTAGACTCAAGGTTGGTGCATCAAAGGAAAACTCTATGGGCTCAGTAACTGGCATGAATGACCTTCCTGGAATTTGAACTCGAATCATCCAACGCTCCTCTTCTGGTAAAGTGGCGATGTAGGTCCTCGTGAAGCTTGGTATTCCGATGTTCAGGTACCTAGTAACTTCCTTCAAGTGTCATCCAAAAGGACTGTCTTCATCGGGATGAGTAACCTTGTTCCTTGAGTCCGCCATCCTATAGAGTGGAAAAAGGAGAGGAGTCATAAATGAGTAGAGAGGAGTGACCTGTGGTTTATCTTAGTGGTCATGTCCTATAGTCAGCGTGTGCTCTGATACCATCTTGTAGCGACCAGACCTCAAACAGTCTAGTCTCTATGCATCAGTGTCATCCCTGGATCGGTAATGCTGACACACACAGTACTCGTGGATTTCTAACAGAGTCTCAATCACACACTTATTACATTGAATGTCTCAAAAGAGAACTTATTACAATAATATGGCTTAAGGCCATCTAAATAAGATAACAGCGGAAGGCTTGGAAGATAAAGTGAGTCCATCAACTCCAACGGCATAGCTGAGTGAACGACAATGACCTATCGCACCTTACTCGTCTCGTCGTCTGAAAAGTCTGCAACATGATAAGTTGAAGCCCGAAACGGGTCAACACATGGAATATGCTGGCAATGTAACACAAAAGAGCAATGAACAGAATAAATGCTATCACTACATGCATATATGGCCGGCAGAAAGCTCTATGGTTAAAGTTTTGCATAAAGCCAATTTTTTCCTACAACAAAGGAATAAATTTTATTTAACTATCATGGTGGTTGTTAAACATTGAGAAGGTTCCTCCAACTCAATACCAATTAAACATGTATCAAATAACCCAACAAATTAATTTATAGTGATGAGATCAACATGATAATCCAAGAATCAGATACTCAAGATGTCCATAACCGGGGACACGGCTAACCATGATTAGTTTGTACACTCTGCAGAGGTTTGCGCACTTTTCCCTACATCTGCTAGCCCACCACTGAAAGAGGTCATGCAACCTACTCAACTATGCTAGAGCCCATAATAGCTTGTGGCGGCACACGGAAGTTTCTAGCATGAATAATCCTATGATCCCTTTGAGCCTGGGTGGCGAACCGTAGGATGATCACTCGGGTACTTCGGGATATCCTAGGACAACACTGGATTCTCCAGGTGCCTGCAACCAATCCTCCCAGATGTGTATTTAAGTAGCCAGCTTAAGTTAACCAATAATTAACAACTCTCACATCTGTCATGGATACACTCACCCAATCCACGTCTACGAGCATAGCATAGCAATCCTGAGCATAACGTAGAAGTGACTCCCAAAGGTTTGATAATAAAAGGGCAATAGGTTCTACCTCATCAACTACTTCCCAAAACCCACATGTTAATCAGCTCCCAATCATGCAATGTTTGAAGATTGTAACTAATGCGTAAAAACTGGGTAATGAAGGGATATGATCAAAGTGTTACTTGCCTTGTTGACGATCTGCAAAACCTAGAGACTCGTAGTAGCAAGCTTCGCACTCCAGGAATTCTATCGCAAACAAACAATAGCATACATAAGCACTCAAGCATAGATTCATGGGTAAAACTCAAATAATAAGATCCAAACAGAAAGCTCGGCTGAAGAGCTTTGATTTGCAAAAATAATCAACTCAAACAGAGCAACGAAACTTAAGATATGAACGAAGCAAGGTTCGTTTACTAATCTGGACTAAAGTCAAATTTTACAATACCAAAATCATGTTCAAGTTGGCTAAACAGAAAGAGGGCTTTGAGACGAAGATTTAGGCGTTGGTTTCATCTAATTTGGACTAACGATTAAAAAGTTATACTAGATCGAAGATCAGGGCAGAAATCGCGATCGAAAATAGTCGCAGATAAACCCTGGAAAAATAAAAAGAAATGAACAGACTGACGAACGAACGTTCATTAACAGAACCTAATCGGTGAACGACGTTCGTTAAAACGAACGAACGGATGAACGTCTGCTAAATAACTAAACTGACGAAAAACCGAATCTATCTAACTAAAAAAATAGATCTAGGGTTTTCTTAAAAAACGGCAGTTTAAAAAAAACGACAACGACGGCGGCGGCTACCTCCAACGATGTTGGCGGTGGCGGCGGCGGCATGTGGCGGCGGCGGCGGCGGGCGGGGCGGCC